>NC_053489.1:686633324-686906761 GCF_905171775.1 Rana temporaria | reverse complement strand
TTTTATGTTTTTGGTTACTTTGTTGTAGCTATTATTGCTTTATTTCTATTTTTATAGAGATTTTTTTGGCATATGGTAATATTTTTTTTTTTGTTTGTTTTTTACATTTTTTTGTTTTTAGTTCTCATAATTACTTTTTAGGTGACTTTTTATGTTTTGGGTTCCTTTCTTGTAGCTATTATTTGTATTTTTATAGCTATTATTGGCATATGGTAATATGAGGATGTTTCATTTGTTTTTTGACCACAAGATGTCGCCCTTTCTCTGTCTCTCATTGACATGTGTGGATAGCTACATATTTATTATTTTTTTATTTGTTTTTTTATTTATTTTTTTATTTTAGTTTTTAGTTCTCATAATTACTTTTTTATGTGACTTTTTTATGTTTTTGGTTACTTTTTTGTAGCTATTATCGTGTTTTGTTTTTATAGAGATATTATTGGCATATGGCACATGAGGATGTTTGATTTTGTTTTTGATCACAAATTGACGCCTTTTTTTTAGGCACTCGTTCAAATGTATGAATATCTACATATTTTCTGTTTTTTTTATTTAGTTTTTCATTTTTTTTTTTTTAGTTCTCATGATTACCTTTTTATGTGACTTTTTTATGTTTTTGGTTACTTTGTTGTAGCTATTATTGTTTTATTTCTATTTTTATAGAGATTTTTTGGCATATGGTAATATCAGGATGTTTCATTTGTTTTTGACCACAAGATGTCGCCCTTTCTTCGACTTGTTGATATGTACGGTATGAATATATACATTTTTTTTGTTCGTTTTTTACATTGTTTTTTTTTGTTTTTAGTTCTCATAATTTTTTTTAGGTGACTTTTTATAGGTTTTGGTTACTTTGTTTTAGCTATTATTGTTTTTTTTTTTATAGATATTATTGACATATGGTAATATGATGATGTTTAACCACTTCCCGCCCGGTCCATAGGGGATTTACGTCCGGGAAGTGGTTCTGAAATCCTGACTGGACGTCCATGATCACGATGTAAACAGGAAGAGCCGTTGATGGCTCTTCCTCACTCGCGTCTGACAGACGCGAGTAGAGGAGAGCCGATTGGCGGCTCTCCTGACAGGGGGGGTTCACGCTGTATGTTTATCAGTGCAGCCCCCCCTCGGATCGCCACACTGGACCACCAGGGAAGCCCACACTGGACCACCAGAAAAAAAGGGGGCAAAAAAAAAAGTCAGTGGAAAAAAAAGCAGTAAAAACAAAAAAAGATGCCAATCAGTGCCCACAAATGGGCACTGACTGGCAACATGGATAAATCAGTGCTGCCCCTGTGTCCATCAGTGCCACCCCACAGTGTCCATCAGTGCCACCCCACAGTGTCCATCAGTGCCACCCCACAGTGCCCATCCATGCCCAGTGCCCACCTATCAGTGCCCAGCTGTGCCACCCATAAGTATCCATCAGTGCCACCCATAAGTGCCGCCCATGAGTGCCCATCTGTGCCGCCCATGAGTGCCCATCAGTGCCGTCCATGAGTGCCCATCAGTGCCGCCCATGAGTGCCCATCAGTGCCGCCTATGAGTGCCCATCAGTGCCGCCTATGTGTGCCCATCAGTGTCGCCTATGTGTGCCCATCAGTGTCGCCTATGAGTGCCCATCAGTGCCTCCTATGAGTGCCCATCAGTGCCGCCTATGTTTGCCCATCAGTGTCGCCTATGAGTGCCCATCAGCGCCACCAATCAGTGCCACCTCATCTGTGCCCATCAGTACTACCTCATCGATGTCCATCAGTGCCATCTCATTGGTGCCCATCAGTGCCGCCATATCAGTGCCCGTAATTGAAAGAGAAAACTTACTTATTTACAAAAAAAATTACAGAAAAAAATAAAAACGTAATTTTTTTTTCAAAATTTTCAGTCTTTTATTAGTTGTTGCGCAAAAAAAATAATCGCAGAGGTGATCAAATACCACCAAAAGAAAGCTCTATTTGTGGGGAAAAAAGGACGCCAATTTTGTTTGGGTACAGTGTAGCATGACCGCGCAATTGCCATTCAAAGTGCGACAGTGCTGAAAGCTGAAAATTGGCTTGGGCGGGAAAGTGCGTAAGTGCCTGGTATGGAAGTGGTTAATTTCGTTTTTGACCACAAGATGTGGTCAGATGACATCCTACTGTTCCTTTCAAACCCCATAACCACCATCCCCAACCCCCTAAAGACTTCACACCATTTACACAACTCTTCAACCTTCAGATTAACTTCGATAAATCTAAAGATCTAAACTTAACGCTTCCGACCACGACAGCCGCCCAATGCCAACAAAATGTTCCCTTCATCTGGGAACCACACAAAATAACATGCCTGGGCATTAAACTTCCTACCAAACTGGCTGATTTATACACCACAAACTTTCAGCCAGCCTCACAAAAACTCCAAGAAGACCTACACAACTGGCACAAAGGCCCCTTCTCATGGTTTGGCAGAGCCGCCATCTTGAAGATGAATGTCCTCCCCAGACTCCTCTATCTCTTACAAGCCATCCCCATTAGACTCCCCCTTCTTTCTTCACATCGTACAAGAGAATGTTTAGAACCTTCCTGTGGCCCTCAAACGCACCCAGATTGAGTTGGGACAGCCTTACACTCCCTAAGTGGAAAGGGGGAATAGGCCTCCCAGATGTCCACAAATATTACTGGGCGAGTCGGCTCATGAGAATTGTCGACTGGCATGTTCATTCCAACAACAAAGACTGGGTCCACATGGAAAACGCTTTTGATCAGAAACCAATCTAACATCTCCCTTGGATTGCCCAAAAATCCATACCAAAAACATACTCCACCCACCCACAAATAGGTCCCACGCTGCTCAATTTGAGATTAGCATGCAAAACTCTCCATATGACTCCATCACCTGGGCCTATGACCCCGCTAACCCAAAATCCTGATTTCCAGCCTGGTCTCCTCACGCATAACCCACTAAACTTCCCCTCTAGTCCCCAGATTAGAGCCCACCAATTCTTTCAGAATGGGAAACTCCTCCCATAATCTACAATCTCCACCGTTCTCCGTGTTTCAACATACCATTTTTCCAATATCTTCAAATTCAACACTTTCTCCAAACTATACAACCAATAGACCAATGGTGCCGAGACCTTACCCCCTTCGAACACATATGCACTAGTTCAGAACCCCAGACACACTTAATCTCGACGATATATCCGTTACTTTTTTCTGAAAACAACCCAAATACCAAGATAAACTGACTGTGGGAGACTGAACTTGCTACTGACATCTCCGAAGACGACTGGGATCACATATACAGTATGAATACACACACAAAGGGTCCATTAACATTTCTGCTCAGGAAAATAGATACAAACTATACTCGAGATGGTGCGGACACCTGATAAGACACATAAGTACTTTCCTAGTGTCCCCTCGCTCCCCTGGAGATGTAACACGGCTCATTACTCCACATTTGGTGGGAGTGCCCACTAATACAACCATTTTGGAAAAACATTCATATGATTATCCATATCACGACCTACACCCCAGACTTCACCCCAGCACAATACTTACTCCATCATACTTCATTACCAGTGTCGTCATATAGGAAATCTCTCACCTTACACCTCATCAATGCTGCCACCCAGTGTATACCGGTTCATTGGAGAAGCACTGACCCACCCACAGTCTCTGAATGGATCCACCGAGTAGAGAAAACGGCCAAAAGCTAAAGAAAATCCCACAAAATTTCAAAACACATGGGCCTGTTGGATACATTATAAAAACTCCACGAGCACCAACAACCCCAGCACAAGTACTTGATGCTTCACATATAGAAGAAAGGTCGGAACCTTAATGAAACATAACAACACTCCATCTCCCCAGTCCCCGCTTCCCCCCCATCATCACACCCACCATACCCACCCCCACCAGCAAACAAGGACGTACTACCATAGGAAATCCGGTATGAGAATCCCACCACCTATCTTAAACGGTGTAATGTGGCACCGGACCTGCAAAAGCCTTAACAACATTTACCCAGACTTGGGAAGTAACTTGCTACGCAGGGGCTATTGTTTGACTACTGTCGGACCACACCTGTACTACACACTTTAAGCATTTCTCTGGCCCCCCCCGCTCACAGATAGATCCCTTTAGGGGTGAACGGGTACTGGGCGGCTGATTAGGTTTGTCTCTACATTACACCCAATGCTCCACTGGTTCTAGTTCTATTCTTAATTCTTATTTCTTAGTAGGGATGAGCCGAACCCCCTCTTCCCCCCAGTTTGGTTTGCATCAGAACATGCGAACAGGCAATACATTTGTTCGAACATCCGAACCCCATTAAAGTCTATGGGACTTGAACATGAAAAATCTAAAGTGTTCATTTTAAAAGGCTAATATGCAAGTTATTGTCATAAAAAGTGTTTGGGGACCCGGGTCCTGCCCCAGGGGACATGTATCAAGGCAAAAAAGTTTTAAAAATTGCCTTTTTTTCAGGAGCAGTGATTTTAATAATGTTTAAAGTGAAACAATAAAAGTGAAATATTCCTTTAAATTTCGTGTTCATAGTATGCCTGTGAAATAGCACATGTTTCCCGTGCTTAGAACTGTCCCTGCACAAAGTGTATTTCTGAAGGAAAAAAAGTCATTTACAAAGTACTCGCAGCTATAATGAATTGTCGGCTCCCGGCAATACAAAAAAATGCATGGGGGTCCCCCCAAATTCAGGTCTGGTATGGATATTAAGGGGAACCCTATGTCAAATTAAAAAAAAAATATGTGGGGTTCCCCCAAATATCCAATCCAGACCCTTAAGGTCTGGTGTGGATTTAAGGGGAACTCTGTGCCAAAAAAATGGCGTAGAGTTCCCCCCCAAAAATCCATTCCAGACTCTTTATACAAGCACGCAACCTGGCAGGCCGCAGGAAAAGAGGGGGCAAGAGAGCGACCTCCCCCCTTCTGAACCGTACCAGGCCACATGCTCTCAACATAGGGAGGATGCTTTGGGGATCTGTGACCCCCTCAAAGCACCATGTCACCATTTTGATGGGGACAAGGCCTCATCCCCACAACCCTTGCCCGGTGGTTGTGGGGGTCTGCGGGCGGGGGGATTTTCGGAATCTGGAAGACCCCCTTTAACAAAGAGGACCCCCAGATCCCGCCCCCCTCTATGTGAATTGGTAAGGGGTACATTGTACCCCTACCATTTCACAAAGAAAGTGTAAAAAAATGTAAAAAAACACACAGACACCATTGGGAAAGTCCTTTATTAAATATTAAAAAATAAAAATAAAGATTCCAGCAGTGGTAATCCACTCTTGGTCTCCACTCCAACGCTGTCGGTATCCTGCAATGGGTGATCTCCAGGCTCCAGTGATGGATGATCTCCTCTCCAGGTCCAGCGCAGCGAGGAACAGCATCCTGTCTCCACCGGAGACAACCCAGGGAATAACGTCACTGCAGCCCGATAGGTCTCTTATGTGCTGAGGATGGGGCCACCCGTCATGTGACCCTGTCCCCCTCTGACACAAGGGGAAACATGGGCTTACCCAGTGACGCGATGGGTGACCCGCCCCCCTCTGATGCAAGGGGAAACCCGGGCTTACCCAGTGACGTGACGGGTGACCCCGCCTCCCTTTGATGCAATGGGAAACCTGCGTTACATCAGAGGGGCGGGGTCACTGGGTAAGCCCGGGTTTCCCCTTGCGTCAGAGGGGGAACGAGGTAACGTGATGGGTGTCTCTGTCTTCAGCACATAAGAGACCTGTCAGGCTGCCGCAACGTTATTCCCGAGATGTCTCCGGGGGAGACAAGATGCTGTTCCTCGCTGCGCTGGACCCCGGAGAGGAGATCACCCATCGCACGATACCGACAGCATTGGAGTGGAGATTGAGAGTGGATTACCACCGCTGGAATGTTTTTTTTTTTTTAATAAAGGACTTATCCCAACGGTGTCTGTGTTTTTTTTTTTTTAACACTTTCTTTGTGAAATGGTAGGGGTACAAGTGTACCCCATTAGCAATTTACATAGGTGGGTGGGATCTGGGGGTCCCCTTTGTTAAAGGGGTCTTCCAGATTCTGATAAGCCCCCCTGCCCACAGACCCCCACAACCACCGGGCAAGGGTTGTGGGGATGAGGCACTTGTCCCCATCAACATGGGGACATTGTGCTTTGAGGGGTCACAGACCCCCAAAGCATCCTCCCAATGTTGAGGGCATGTGGCCTGGTACGGTTCAGGAGGGGGCGCTCTCTCCTCCCCCCCTCTTTTCCTGCGGCCTGCCAGGTTGCGTGCTCGGATAAAGGGTCTGAAATAGATTTTTGGGGGGAACTCCACGGCCTTTTTTTTTTCAATTTTCAATTTGGCGCGGAGTTCCCCTTAAAATCCATATCAGACCGAAGGGCCTGGTAATTGAATTTGGGGGGACCCCCACGCATTTTATAATTTTTTTTATCAATGACTTTCAATGACTTTCTCTGTATTAAATGACTTTTTTTTTTCCAGAAATGACATTTTGTGCAGGGACAGTTCTAAGCACGGAAAACAAGCGCTACTTTACAGGCATACTATACACCCCCCAGGTACGAAATATTTCACTTTAAACATTATTAAAATCACTGCTCCTGAAAAAATATCCATTTTTGCATTGATACGTTGTCCCCTGGGGCAGGACCCGGGTCCCCCGCAAACACTTTTTAGGACAATAACTTGCATAGAAGCCTTTAAAATTAGCACTTTAGATTTTTCATGTTCGGTGTCCCATAGACTTTAACGGTGTTCGGATGTTCAAACAAATTAATTGCCTGTTGGCATGTACTGATGCGAACCAAAACTGTTTTTTTTCCCGGCTCATCCCTAATGAGGACCTGGCACATTACGGTCTTCAAGAGAGCACCGTTACAGCTGATGGTCTCTCTCCTTGTCTTGTGCCTTCTCCGTGCCGATCTACTCACAGTATATTCTTGCTCTTCACGCTGCCTCTCCAGCATAAATCCCTCCACTGCCCCCTTGTTAGGCATCTTCCATGCCAGCTTTCCTGAGGTCCCAGCCCAAAGTAAACCCCTTCCCCAGCAGGAGCCCCTCAAGGGCCACAGACAGCCTCTCCTCAGCACTGCTTCTCATCTTTCACCCAACTCCCTTGCTGGCATGGCCATGTGTATTTATGGGTTATCCCAATTCCCTGCCAGGCCCACACCTGGGGATTGCTGAGAGTCCAAAAATATCCACGGCAGCTCCGCTTCACTCCACGCACTAATTCCAGAATGCTCTCCAACTTTCAGATACCAGTGGGAGGCACCAGAGAGCTGCCAGGATGAGTTATCCAGCCCTGGCCTCTAATTTCCCTGACCCATGTCAGTGACTTAGGTGTATCCCTTGCCAGAAAAATGCTTTTTCCTACACTCACTTCTAGTAGCGCACACACTAGAGGGTGATACATGTAGAAAACATACATCAGCAGAGTAATAGAATCCCCTCCCTTGAGAATGTTTTCCTGCAGATTCCAAAGAACAGGGAAAGATTATTTGACAATACAAAAGCATTGTATGTTGGACATGGATCGGAATGGGCACCCTGACCAGTAGGAAGAGCCGAACACCTCCGGTTCGGTTTGCAGCAGAACATACGAATAGGCAAAAAATGTGTTTGAACACGTGAACACCATTAAAGTCTATGGTTTATTGTCATAAAAAGTGTTTGGGGACCAGAGTCCTGTCCCAGGGGACATGTATCAATGCAAAAACATTTTTTTTTTCAGGAGCAGTGAATTTAATAATGCTTAAAGTGAAACAATAAAAGTGAAATATTCTTTTAAATTTCGTACCTGGGGGGTGTCTACAGTATGCCTGTAAAGTAGCGCATGTTTCCCGTGTTTAGAACTGTCCCTGCACAAATGACATTTCTAAAGCAAAAAAAGTAATTTGAAAGTACTCGCGGCTATAATGAATTGTCAGGTCTCAGCAATACAGAAAAAAATTATTGAAAAAACCCACCATGGATCTGGTATAAATATTAAGGCCGTGTACACACGGGCAAACATGTACGATGAAACGGTCCGCCGGACCGTTTTCACCGTACATGTCTGCCTGGGGATTTCTGTACGATGGCTGTACTAACCATCGTACAGAAATCCGCGCGTAAACAATACGCGGGGCGTGGGGCGGGCCTGCCAGTTAAATGCTTCCACGCATGCGTCAAAGTCATTCGACGCATGCGAGGGATGGCGGGCGCTCAGACATGTACGGTAGGTCTGTACAGACGACCGTCGAACATGTCCGAGCGGGCAGGATTCCAGCGGACTGTTTTAAACAAGTCCAGGAATATTTGTCCGCTGGGAAAAGGCCCGGCGGGCAAATGTTTGCTGGAATCCTGCACGCTCGGGCCTACACACGACTGAACATGTCTGCTGAAACTGGCCCGCAGACCAGTTTCAGCAGACATGTTTGGTCGTCTGTACGGGGCCTGAGGGGAACCCCGAACCAAAAAAAAAAAATGCATGGGGGTCCCCCCAAATTCCATATCAGGCCCTTCAGGTCTGGTGTGGAATTTAAGGGGAACCCTGCACCAAAATGAAAAAAAATTCTCCC
Source organism: Rana temporaria (assembly GCF_905171775.1). Lineage (NCBI taxonomy): Eukaryota > Metazoa > Chordata > Amphibia > Anura > Ranidae > Rana > Rana temporaria. Next base: position 686,898,208 of record NC_053489.1, on the reverse strand, counting down.
CAAAAATCTATACCAGACCATTAACCAAGCACCGCAACCATGGCAGGGAAAAAAGGGGGGACTAAAGGAGAGCACCCGCCCTCCTGAACCGTGCCAGGCCACATGCCCACAACGAACGATACCACCTCCACCGGAGGCACCCGATCGAATGACGCACAAGCTGTTTGACAGTTCTTTTATAACCGAGGGAAGGGCCACCTGTGACGTGGATGGGTGACCCCGCCCTCTCTGACGCAACGGGGGTTTCCTGTGACGCATCAGAGGGGACGGGGCCACACGTCACGGGTGGCCCCGCTATTGGTTATAAAAGAACTGTCAAACAGCTTGCGCGTCATTCGGCCCGAATGCCTCTGGTGGATGTGGCATGTTCATAGAGGCAGGTCCAGGATGGGATCGTAGAAGAATTATGGCGCTGGAGTTTTTTATTTTTTTTTATTAAAAGACTTGTCCCAACTCGGTGTGTGTGTTTTTTATTTACATTTTGACACTTTTTTTTGTGAAATGTTAGGGGTACAATGTACCCTGTTACCAATTCACATAGGGGTGCCAGGATCTGGGGGTCCCCTTTGTTAAAGGGAGCTTCCCGATTCCGAATAAGCCCCCCCCACCCGCAGACCCCCACAACCACTGGGCAAGGGTTGTGGGGATGAGGCCCTTGTCCCCATCAACATGGGGACATCCTCCCCATGTTGAGGGTATGTGGCCTGATACGCTTTAGGAGGGGGACACTCATCTCGTCCCCCCTCTTTTCCTGCGGCCTGCCAGGTTGCATGCTCCATTAAGGGTCTGGTATGGATTTTTTTTATTTAGCGTGGAGTTCCCCTTAATATCCATACCAGACCTAAAGGGCCTGGTATGGATTTTTGGGGGGAACCCCACACCATTTTTTTTAAATGGTGCAGGGTTCCCCTTAATATCCATACCAGACCTGAAGGGGCCTGATATGAAATTTGGGGGGACCCCCATGCATTTTTTTTTTAATTTTGGTTCAGGGTTCATACCAGACCCAAAGGGCCTGGTAATGGACTAAGGGGGGAACCCATTCTGTTTTTTTCAATGATTTTTTTTCTGTATTGCTGGCACCCGACAACTCATTATAGCCGTGAGTAGTTCCCCTCCCCATGACTTTTTTCCTTTAGAAATTTAACTTTGTGCAGGGACTGTTCTAAACAGAGGAAACATGCGCCACTTTACATGCATACTATAGACACCCCTTAGGTACGAAATTTAAATGAATATTTCACTTTTATTGTTTCACTTTAAGCATTATTAAAATCACTGCTCCCGAAAAAAACAGACGTTTTTAATCATGGACCCGGGTCCCTAAGCACTTTTTAGGACAATAACTTGCATATTAAACTTTAAAATTAGCACATTAGATTTCTCCCATAGACTTTTAATGGGTGTTCCGCGGCTTTTTGAATTTGCCGCGAACACCCTAAAAATTGTTCGCTGTTCATCGAACAGCCAATGTTCGAGTCGAACATAAAGCTCATGCCTACTGACCAGTATGAGGCTACACAGCCCTATACACAGCAAACTGATGCTCTGTGTTTTCTGACATCTTTCTAACAGAACTAGGGATGAGCTTCATGTTCGAGTCAAACTCATGTTCGACTCAAACATCGTATGTTCGTCCGTTTTGTCGAATTATGAAACGTTATGAACCGTTCGCGCCAAATTTGAGTGGCTCGTCACGGCCCATAATTCACTGCGGCATCGCAGAGCATTGCTGGCTGATGATGGCCAAGCATGCACTATGACCCGCATGCTTTGGCTAATCACAGCGCACAAAAAATCGGAGAGCCATCATTGGCCAAAGCCAGGGTGGCTTTGGCCAATTATGTCTCAAGGGGTTTAGTACTCGCCCCCACACTATATAAGGCCGCCTCCATACCTCCATCAATGATCACTCCCCCCACCTCATCAATGATCCTTCTCCCACCTCCATCAATGAGTCCCCCTCCCAGCCCTCATCAATGAGCCTTCCCTCCCCACCTCCATCTATGAGCCTTCCCCTCCATCACTCCCCTACCTTCATTAATGTGCCTTGGCCGCCCATGATCCTGTTCTCCAGTTTTCCTTTCTTTGCCTTCCCTCCCCACCTCCATCAATGAATCTTCCCTCCCCACCTCCATCAATGAGCCCTCCCCTCCCCACCTCCATCAATGAGCCTTCCCTCCCCCACATCCATCAATGAGCCCCCCACCTCCATCAATGAGCCTTCCCTCCCCACCCCTATCAATAAGCCTTCCCTCCCCACCTCCATCAATAAGCCTTCCCTCCCCACCTCCATCAATGAGCCTTCCCTCCCCACCTCCATCAATGAGCCTTCCCTCCCCACCTCCATCAATTAGCCTTCCCTCCCCACCCCCATCAATGAGTCTCCAGTTCCCCATCAATGAGCCTTCCCTCCCCACTTCCATCAATAAGCCTTCCCTTTCCACCTCCATCAATGAGCCTTCCCTCCCCACCTCCATCAATGAGCCTTCCCTCCCCACCCCCATCAATGAGTCTCCAGTTCCCCATCAATGAGCCTTCCCTCCCCACTTCCATCAATAAGCCTTCCCTTTCCACCTCCATCAATGAGTCTCCACCCCCACCTCCATCAATGAGCCTTCCCTGCCTCCATCAATGAGCCTTCCCTCCCCACCTCCATCAATGAATCTTCCCTCCCCTCCTCCATCAATGAGCCTTCCCTCCCCACCTGCATCAATGAGCCTTCTCTCCCTACCTCCATCAATGAGTCTCCACCTCCACCTCCATCAATGAGCCTTCCCTCCCCACCTCCATCAATGAGTCTCCACCCCCACCTCCATCAACGAGCCTTCCCTGCCTCCATCAATGAGCCTTCCCTCCCCACCTCCATCAATGAATCTTCCCTCCCCACCTCCATCAATGAGCCTTCCCTCCCCGCCTCCATTAATGAGCATTTCCTCCCCACCTCAATAAATGAGCCTTCCCTCCCCACTTCCATCAATGAGCCTTCCCTCCCCACCTTCATCAATGAGCCTTCCCTGCCTCCATCAATGAGCCTTCCCTCCCCACCTCCATCAATGAGCTTTCCCTCCCCACCTCCATCAATGAGCATTTCCTCCCCACCTCCATCAATGAGAATTTCCTCCCCACCCCCATTAATGAGCCTTCCCTCCCCACCCCCATCAACGAGCCTTCCCTCCCCCACCTCCATCAATGAGTCTTCCCCCACCTCCACCAATGAGCTTTAACTCCCCACCTCCATCAATGAGCATTTCCTCCCCACCCCCATCAATGAGCCTTCCCTCCCCCACCTCTATCAATCAGTCTTTCCTCCCCTCCTCCATCAATGAGCATTCCCTCCACACCTCCATCATAGTTACATAGTTACATAGTTAGTCAGGTTGAAAAAAGACACAAGTCCATCCAGTTCAACCACAAAAAAAAAATAAAAAATAAACAAAAAATAAAAAAACACAATGCAATCCCATACACCCAACTCCATACCCACAGTTGATCCAGAGGAAGGCAAAAAAAACAGCAGAGCATTGTCCAATTTGCTGCAGCAGGGGAAAAAATTCCTTCCTGATCCCCCGAGAGGCAATCGGATTTACCCTGGATCAACTATACCTATAAATGTTAGTACTCAGTTATATTCTGTACATTTAGGAAATAATCCAGGCCTTTCTTAAAGCAGTCTACTGAGCTGGCCAGAACCACCTCTGGAGGGAGTCTGTTCCACATTTTCACAGCTCTTACTATGAAGAAACCTTTCCATATTTGGAGATGAAATCTCTTTTCCTCTAGACGTAGAGAGTGCCCCCTTGTCCTCAGGGTTGACCGTAAAGTGAATAACTCAACACCAAGTTCACTATATGGACCCCTTATATATTTGTACATGTTGATCATCAATGAGTCTCCACCCCCAGCTCCATCAGTGAGCCTTCCCTCCCCACCTCCATCAATGAGCCTTCCCTCCCACCTCCATCAATAAGCCTTCCCTCCCCCACCTCCATCAATGAGCCTTCCCCCTCACCTCCACCAATGAGCCTTCCCTCCCCACATCCATCAGTGAGCCTTCCCTCCCCACCTCCATCAATGAGCCTTCCCTCCCCACCTCCATCAATGAGTCTTCCCTCACCACCTCCATCGATGAGTCTCCAGCCCCCCTCCATCAATGAGCATTCCCTCCCCACCTCCATCAATGAGCCTTCCCTCCCCACATCCATCAATGAGCCTTCCCTGCCTCCATCAATGAGCCTTCCCTGCCTCCATCAATGAGCCTTCCCTCCCCCCTCCACCAATGAGCCTTCCCTCCCCACTTTTATCAATTAATGTTCCCTCCCCACCTCCATCAATGAATCTTCCCTCCCCACCTCCATCAATGGGCCTCCCCCCACCTCCATCAATGAGCCTTCCCTCCCCAACTCCATCAATGAGCATTCCCTCCCCACCTCCATCAATGAGCCTTCCCTCCCCACATCCATCAATGAGCCTTCCCTGCCTCCATCAATGAGCCTTCCCTGCCTCCATCAATGAGCCTTCCCTCCCCCCTCCACCAATGAGCCTTCCCTCCCCACTTTTATCAATTAATGTTCCCTCCCCACCTCCATCAATGAATCTTCCCTCCCCACCTCCATCAATGGGCCTCCCCCCCACCTCCATCAATGAGCCTTCCCTCCCCAACTCCATCAATGAGCCTTCCCTCCCCAACTCCATCAATGAGCCTTCCCTCTCCACCTCCTTCAATGAGCCTTCCCTCCCCACCTCCATCAATGAATTTTCCCTCCCACCTCCATTAATGAGCCTTCCCTCCCCACCTCCATCATTGAACCTTTCTTCCCCACCTCCATCAATGAGCCCTCCCTGCCTCCATCAATGAGCATCCCCCCTCCATCAATGAGCCTTCACTCCCCACTTCCATCAATTAATCTTCCCTCCCCACCTCCATCAATGAACCTTCCCTCCCCATCTCCATCAATGAACCTTCCCTCCCCACCTCCATCAATGAGCCTTCCCTCCCCACTTCCATCAATTAATCTTCCCTCCCCGCCTCCATCAATGAACCTTCCCTCCCCATCTCCATCAATGAACCTTCCCTCCCCACCTCCATCAATGAGCCTTCCCTCCCCACCTCCATCAATAAGCCTTCCCTCCCCCACCTCCATCAATGAGCCTTCCCCCTCACCTCCACCAATGAGCCTTCCCTCCCCACATCCATCAGTGAGCCTTCCCTCCCCACCTCCATCAATGAGCCTTCCCTCCCCACCTCCATCAATGAGTCTTCCCTCACCACCTCCATCGATGAGTCTCCAGCCCCCCTCCATCAATGAGCATTCCCTCCCCACCTCCATCAATGAGCCTTCCCTCCCCACATCCATCAATGAGCCTTCCCTGCCTCCATCAATGAGCCTTCCCTGCCTCCATCAATGAGCCTTCCCTCCCCCCTCCACCAATGAGCCTTTCCTCCCCACTTTTATCAATTAATGTTCCCTCCCCACCTCCATCAATGAATCTTCCCTCCCCACCTCCATCAATGGGCCTCCCCCCACCTCCATCAATGAGCCTTCCCTCCCCAACTCCATCAATGAGCATTCCCTCCCCACCTCCATCAATGAGCCTTCCCTCCCCACATCCATCAATGAGCCTTCCCTGCCTCCATCAATGAGCCTTCCCTGCCTCCATCAATGAGCCTTCCCTCCCCCCCTCCACCAATGAGCCTTCCCTCCCCACTTTTATCAATTAATGTTCCCTCCCCACCTCCATCAATGAATCTTCCCTCCCCACCTCCATCAATGGGCCTCCCCCCACCTCCATCAATGAGCCTTCCCTCCCCAACTCCATCAATGAGCCTTCCCTCCCCAACTCCATCAATGAGCCTTCCCTCTCCACCTCCTTCAATGAGCCTTCCCTCCCCACCTCCATCAATGAATTTTCCCTCCCACCTCCATTAATGAGCCTTCCCTCCCCACCTCCATCATTGAACCTTTCTTCCCCACCTCCATCAATATGCCCTCCCTGCCTCCATCAATGAGCATCCCCCCTCCATCAATGAGCCTTCACTCCCCACTTCCATCAATTAATCTTCCCTCCCCACCTCCATCAATGAACCTTCCCTCCCCATCTCCATCAATGAACCTTCCCCCCCACCTCCATCAATGAGCCTTCCCTCCCCACTTCCATCAATTAATCTTCCCTCCCCGCCTCCATCAATGAACCTTCCCTCCCCATCTCCATCAATGAACCTTCCCTCCCCACCTCCATCAATGAGCTTTCCCCTCCCAGCCCTCATCAATGAGACTTCCCTCCATACCTCCATCAATGAGCCTTCCCTCTCCACCACCTTCAGTGAGCCTTCTCTCCCCACCTCCATCAGTGAGCCTTCCCTCCCCACCTCCATCAGTGAGCCTTCCCTCCCCACCTCCATCAATGAGCCTTCCCTCCCCACCTCCATCAATGAGCCTTCCCTCCCCACCTCCATCAATGAGCCTTCCCTCCCTACCTCCATCAATGAGCCTTCCCTCCCCACCTCCATCAATGAGCCTTCCCTCCCCACCTCCATCAATGAGCCTTCCCTCCCCACATTCATCAATGAGCCCTCCCTGCCTCCATCAATGAGCCTTCCCTCCCCCTCCATCAATGAACCTTCCCTCCCCACTTCCATCAATGAATCTTCCCTCCCCACCTCCATCAATGAACCTTCCCTCCCCATCTCCATCAATTAACCTTCCCTCCCCACCTCCATCAATGAGCCTTTCCCCCACCACCTCCATCAATGAGCTTTCCCCTCCCAGCCCTCATCAATGAGACTTTCCTCCCCACCTCCATCAATGAGCCTTCCCTCTCCACCACCATCAGTGAGCCTTCCCTCCCCACCTCCATCAGTGAGCCTTCCCTCCCCACCTCCATCAATGAGTCTTCCCTCCCCACCTCCATCAGTGAACCTTCCCTCCCCACCTCCACCAATGAGCCTTCCCTCCCCACCTCCATCAATAAGCCTTCCCTCCCCACCTCCATCAATGAGCCTTCCCCCCACCTCCATCAATGAGCCTTCCCTCCCCACCTCCATCAGTGAGCCTTCCCTCCCCACCTCCACCAATGAGCCTTCCCTCCCCACCTCCATCAATAAGCCTTCCCTCCCCACCTCCATCAATGAGCCTTCCCCCCACCTCCATCAATGAGCCTTCCCTCCCCACCTCCATCAATGAGCCTTCCCTCCCCACCTCCACCAATGAGCCTTCCCTCCCCACCTCCATCAATAAGCCTTCCCTCCCCACCTCCATCAATGAGCCTTCCCCCCACCTCCATCAATGAGCCTTCCCTCCCCACCTCCATCAGTGAGCCTTCCCTCCCCACCTCCACCAATGAGCCTTCCCTCCCCACCTCCATCAATAAGCCTTCCCTCCCCACCTCCATCAATGAGCCTTCCCCCCACCTCCATCAATGAGCCTTCCCTCCCCACCTCCATCAGTGAGCCTTCCCTCCCCACCTCCATCAATGAGCCTTCCCTCCCCACCTCCATCAATGAGCCTTCCCTCACCACCTCCATTAATGAGTCTTTCCTCCACATCCCCAATAAGTTTTCCCTCCCACCTCCATCAATGAGCCTTCCCTCCCTGCTTTAATCAATGAGCCTAGCCTCCCCACCTCCATAAATGAGCCTCCCCTCACCACCTCCATCAATGAGCCTTCTCCCCACCTCCATCAATGAGCCTTCTCCACACCTCCATCAATGAGCCTTCTCCCCACCTCCATCAATGAGTCTTCTCCCCACCTCCATCAATGAGCCTTCCCTCCCCACCTCCATCAATAAGCCTTCCCTCCCCACCTCCATCAATGAGCCTTCCCCCCCACCTCCATCAATGAATTTTCCCTCCCACCTCCATCAATGAGCCTTCCCCCCACCTCCATCAATGAGCCTTCCCTCCCCACCTCCATCAGTGAGCCTTCCCTCCCCTCCTCCATCAATGAGCCTTCCCTCCCCACCTCCATCAATGAGCCTTCCCTCACCACCTCCATTAATGAGTCTTTCCTCCACATCCCCAATAAGCTTTCCCTCCCACCTCCATCAATGAGCCTTCCCTCCCTGCTTTAATCAATGAGCCTCCCCACCTCCATAAATGAGCCTCCCCTCACCACCTCCATCAATGAGCCTACTCCCCACCTCCATCAATGAGCCTTCTCCCCACCTCCATAAATGAGTCTTCTCCCCACCTCCATCAATGAGCCTTCCCTCCCCACCTCCATTGATGAGCCTTCCTTCCCCACCTCAATCAATGAGCCTTCCATCCCCCATCTCCATCAATGATCCTTCCCCCACCTCCATCAATGAGCCTTCCCCCCACCTCCATCAATGTGTCTCCCCTCCCAGCCCTCATCAATGAGCCTTCCCCCCCACCTCCATCAATGAGTCTCCCCTCCCAGCCCTCATCAATGAGCCTTCCTTCCCCACCTTCATAAATGTGCCTTGGCCGCCCATGATCCTGTTCTCCAGTTTTCCTTCCTTTGTCCTTGGCGATCATGACCACTGCAGATAGGGAACTTCCCACAAGAGAATCAGTTTTGGAGTTGCTCTGACCCCATAGACTAGACCAGGGTTGCCCAACCAGAGGCCCACAGAGCCCTCTGATGTTGCCCACGACCTCCTGCTTTGGGATAGAATACCGTTATTAAAGGTAAGTTTATTAGTAAAATCACAGGGCCAGATTCACAAAGAGATACGACGGCGTATCTCCTGATACACCGTCGTATCTCTGAGATCCGACGGTCGGATCTATGCGACTGATTCATAAGAATCAGTTACGCATCGATCTCCCTTAGATCCGACAGGTGTAAGTGACTTACACCGTCGGATCTATGGCTGCAATCTCCTGCCGGCCGCTAGGTGGCGCTTCGTTTTTTTACACAACGAATATGCAAATTCCGATTTCCGCCGATTCAGAAACGAATGCCTGCCCGTCGCTTTTTTTTTATGTTTGCGTTCGGCTTTTTCTGGCGTATACTTACCCCTGCTATATGCGGCGTATCCAATGTTATGTATGGCCGTCGTTCCCGCGCCGAGTTTTGAATTTTTACATTGTTTGCATAAGTCGGTCGCGAATACGGATGGCCGTAATTTACCTACAATCCAATCCGCTAAAAAAAATAAAAGTGTAGTGGGCTCTATAGAGTAGAGTGGGCTGCCATCCACCCGCTCCGCTCATTGTGGCCCGAGACCGGTTACCAAGCCGCTTAAGTGGCCCTTGCTCTTCAAAAGTTTGGGCACCCCTGGAATAGACATTACCATCTGGCTCTTTTCAAATCCTTACACTTGTCCATTTTTTCTTTTAACACCTCAACTTCAGGAACAACATGTTCACTTGCTGCCTAATATATCCTATCCACTTTCAGATGCCTTTGTAACCAGATAATCAATGTTATTCACTTTACCTGTCAGTATATGCTTTGACTCGTGTTAATTTGTTGTTTCGCAATGTGGACTTTGAATGTTTCATAGTTTATAATCTTTATCACATGGCAGTCTGCAGTTCCTTGGAAGAATTATTTATTGAACAGCCCCACCAACTGTGCCTGGCAAGTTATAATCAGATGCCACCTCATTAGAGGCGTGTGGGAACCACCCAATGATATCACATCAGATCGGGGTTATACGAGGCTGAAAACTCACACATTCTAATTACATTCCCAGCCGCACTTCTACTATCATCTGATTACTGGTACATCCGTCTCCATCCTCTCTTCTGTATACCTGAGCTGAGCCTCTCCGGGAGTCTTACTAATGGATCTTGTATTAGCAGAATTACAGTGGCAGTGGTCACCTACCTGAATTTCCAATGGCGGGCAATGAGGTGAGTGACTTTCTATTCCTTATTATCAGTGTGATACCCAATCATTTCATACAAGTAGTGAGGAGCTCATAACAGCCAATCAAAATACATCCGGTACTGGAAACTCTAATAAGAATTCTCCTCTATCCCTTATGCTGGCACTATCCTAAAGTAACAGCGGGGGGGGGGGGGGGGGACTCCAGCACATGCCCAGGGTAAAGCAAGGAGGAGAGGAAACTCCAATAGTGTAGTATTTAAAATAAACCTTTTATCGTTGCACACATATAAAATTGGACTCTTACAATATGTAAAAAGAGATAAGCTTGTAAGGGTTAAACGCAGCGGGGTGCGCAGTCTTGCGGTTCCCTTCGCTCCTTCCGATCTGCGCTAGCCTCTATTTCCCTGGGCATGGGCTGAAGTTTTCTCTGCCCCCCCCCCCCCCCCCCTGCTGTTCCTTTAGGATAGTGCCAGCATAAGGGATAGAGGAGTACAATAGTGACAACATCTCAGCAATCTCAATATTGACAGCAGAGAAGACTGGTGATAAGTTGATGTGCCTGTTACTATATGTCAGTGAGGTGAGAGTTCTGAGAGACTGGCGATAAGTTGTTGTGCCTGTGACGATGGGCCAGATTCACGAATAATTGCGGCCGTGTAACGTAACCCGTTTACGTTACACCGCCGCAAGTTTTCAGTGTAAGTGCCTGATCCTCAAAGCACTTACCTGGAAACTTGCGGCGGTGTAACTTAAAGTCGTCCGGCGCAAGCCCGCCCAATTTCAAATGGGGCGGGCACCATTTCAATTAGGCGCGCTCCCGCGCCGGACGTTCTGCGCATGCTCCGTTCGCAATTTTCCCGACGTGCTTTGTGCGAACTTACGGCGCCCCAACGTGTTTGTGAATCGCGACGTGCGTAACGTACTTACGCCGGAAAAAAAAAAATTCAAAAGCGACGTTGGAACGACGGCCATACTTTAACATGGTGGAGTAATTTTACACCATGTTAATAGCACACCTAACTTTGCGACGGGAAAAAAAGACTTGTGTCGACGTAACGACGGGAAAAACCGTTGTGGAACGCCGTAAATCCTCATTTGCATACCCGACGCTGGAATACGACGCAAACTCCCCCCAGCGGCGGCCGAAGTATTGCAGCCTAAGATCCGACAGTGTAAGTCAATTACACCTGTCTGATCTTAGGGCTATCTATGCGGAAATGATTCTATGAATCAGCGCGCCCACGACTCGGTCCGAAGCTCCGCGGCCGCGGGACCCGTGGACCTGATTGCCGCCGGAGTCCCATGATCCGTCACCGGAGCTGAAGAACGGGGAGAGGTGAGTGTAAACACAGCTTCCCCGTTCTTCACTGTGGCACTGTCATTGATCGTGTGTTCCCTGATATAGGGAAAGAGGATCACTGACGTCACACGTCCAGCCCCGCCGCCCTACAGTTAGAAAAACATATGAGGTTACACTTAACCCCTTCAGCACCCCCTAGTGGTTAACCCCTTCACTGCCAGTGTCATTTTGACAGTAAACAATGCATTTGTATAGCTTTTTTCTAATCCATTAGAACAAACAAACACCAGGCAGGCTGTATGTAAGTTCAAACAGGAAGACCTTTATTGGAAGTACACAACACACTTTTAAACAGAATTTGGAACATCCCGCCCCCAACAATTGCTTTCCTATTGATCAATTGTAAAGTACATCAAGTTCTCCTTCAGGTCCTCTTAGGCATGCAAATGAGGACTTGAACATGAGTCAGCAGGGATTGGTCCGATAGCTTGAATGGAGGGACCGTTATGTGTATTGAGACAGAAGCCCCAGGGGGCAATCAATGTACACAATAGCCAGACACAGAACAATGGAGCCGTCTGGCCTTAAGACAGAGCAGAAGACCCCCCCCCCCACTGTGTAACAGGTTTCAAAGAGATACCCTTCAGCATTCCAAGGTCCATGACAAACCCCTACGCCAAAAAAACGGCATGAGGGTCCCCCCAAAATCCATACCAGACCCTTATCCGAGCACGCAGCCTTGCCGGTCAGGAAAGGGGGTGGGGCGCCATTACAGCAGGAGAGAGCATTGTGTCAACATCGGAAGAAGACAAGAGGGAAGAAGACGACGGAGAAGACTGGGCCAATGCTAGTAAAAGAGCTGGAAGAAGATAGCGGAGGAGCCCGGCAGAAGGCAGAAAGCACCGGAGAGCAGGAGAAGAACCAGAGAGCGGGAGACCCCCGAAACCCCTGTCTAGTGTATTTTTTTATCGACACTTTTTTCCCCCAGGTGAATGGGTAGGGGTGCGATGTACCTATACTCATCCACATAGGATGGGGGGCCAGGATATGGGGCCCCCTTATTAAAGGGGCTCCCAGATTCTGATAAGCCCCCCAACAACCAGCGGCCAGGGCTGTCGGGAAGGGGCCCATATCCTCATCAACATGGGGGCAAGGTGCTTCGGAGTGGGGGGGCGCAGGGCCCCCTGCCCCAAAGCACCCACCCCCCAAGTTGAGGGCATGCGGCCTGGTATGGTTCAGGAGGGAGGGCGCTCGCTTGTCCCCACCCCCTTTCCTGACCGGCTGGGCTGCATGTTCGGATACGGGTCTGGTATGGATTATGGATTATAGGGGGACCTTCACGCCATTTTTTCAGCCTAGCGGTTCCCCTTAAAATCCATACCAGACCTAAGGGCCTGGTATGCTCCTGGATGGGAACCCATGCTGTGGGACAATGTCCCCTCCACACCCTCTAACGATCCCGGTGATACCTCACTTGTGTGGTTTGAACACCGTTTTCATATCCGGGCGCTACTCACGTTTGCGTTCGCTTCTGCGAGCAGAATTTTTTTTGGGGGGTTTTCTTATTTATTTTTATTTATTTTTGTATTTTTTACACTGGAATAAAAATGGATCACTTTTATTCCTATTACAAGGAATGTAAACATCCCTTGTAATAGAAAACAGGTCCTCTTAAATATGAGATCTGGGGGTCAAAAAGACGTCACACCAAGTTTTTGTCATTTGAAAAAATGACATTTAGAAAATATTGCTTTAAGAAGCATGGGCGGGACTGACGTTCTGACGTCACTTCCGCCCTGCTATGCTATGGGGACGGGTGGGGGCCATCTTGCCCTCACTTGTATCCCAGCCGAGGAGAGGAAAGGACCTGATCACCTCATAGTTAACTCTAATCTGAAGACCCATAAAGACTTTTAACCACTTCAGCCCTGGAGGATTTGGCTGGCCAAAGACCGGGCCACGTTTTGCGAATTCGGCACTGCGTTGCTTTAACTGACAATTACGCGGTTGTGCGACGTGGCTCCCAAACAAAATTGAAGTCCTTTTTTTCCCACAAAAGGAGCTTTCTTTTGGTGGTATTTGATAACCTCTGTGTTTTATTTTTTGCGCTATAAATAAAAATAGAGCGACAATTTTGAAAAAAAAAATGCAATATTTTTTACTTTTTGCTGTAATAAATATCCCCCCAAAAAATATATAAAAAAAATTGTTTTTCCTCAGTTTAGGCCGATACGTATTCTTCTACATATTTTTGGTAAACAAAAAATCGCAATAAGCGTTTATCGGTTGGTTTGCGCAAAATTTATAGCGTTTACAAAATAGGGGATAGTTTTATTGCATTTTTATTATAATTAGTTTTTTTACTACTAATGGCGGCGATCAGCGATTTTTATTGTGACTTTATGTCGGACACATCGGACACTTTTGATGCAGTTTTGGGACCATTGTCATTTTTACAGCGACCGGTGCTATAAAAATGCACTGATTACTGTGTAAATGACACTGGCAGGGATGGGGATTAACCAGTAGAGGGCGAGGAAGTATGTCCTAGGGAGTGATTCTAACTGTGTGGGGGCGGGACTTACTGTGACACGACACTGATCGCTGCTCCCGATGAGAGGGAACAGACGATCAGTGTCCTGTCACTAGGCAGAACAGGGAGATTCCTTGTTTACAAAGGCAGCCCCCCCCCCCTCCATTCTGCTGTTCCGTGACCCGATCGCGGGACACCAAGTCTGCAGGTCCCGCGGGCACAATCATGGAGATCACAGCGGGCATGCGCACGCTAGGCGGCAGATTCAAAGCAACGTATATATATATATATATATATATATATACATACACATTGCTTTTCCTGCCATTCTGCCGACGTATATCTACATGAGGCAGTCAGCAAGCGGTTAAAGCATCAACTATGAACAATTGTACGCACCATCGTTTTTCCGCCATTTCACAGATGTGCGCAATTATACGTTTTGACATGTTTAGTATCGCTATACTCGATGCAACCCCATCTTTTATATGTTATCAGAAAATGGTGTATAAAATAATATAATAATATAGAAAAAAAGCACGTCAGGAATATGAAGTGTTGGGGTAACAAAGGCTTTAAAGTTTCTCCAGAGATAAGACTTTTGTACTTCTTTTACTTTGTAATCGTTCTTCCTCTTCCTTCTCAAGGTGGCTTTGAGATTAGATGAGTGAGAAACATATTCGGGTGTGGACTTGTGTGGAAGGCGTTGGTCTGAGTTCCTCATTTCCTTATCAATACCAGCCAGTCTCAGCTTCTTTTTATCAACAAGAAAACACAAAAAAATAATGTCACCTTAAAGGGGTTGTAAAGGTACAATTATTTTCCTAAATATCTTCCTTTACCTCAGTGCAGTCCTCCTTCACTTACCTCATCCTTCCATTTTGCTTTTATAAGTTCTTTATTTTTGTTAACAGCAATAACATTATGAATAAATACATATATCAGTTCTTCCATTATAACGAAATCTTTACCAATTTAACCAATTATTACCACTTCTTTATATTAACTAACCGGTACCTGTATATTTCATAACCAAAACGTATTCCTTAAATTCAAATCAACTCGATTCTCATTACACAATGTTAACACCATACCCTTTCCTAACCTCAGGCATTAGCCCCTAGTTATCCTTCACATCAATAATACCAGGTGCTGCTCAAGAAAAATAGAAAAGAAGCAAACACCTAATAAAAAAAAAATAGAAAAACAAGAGCAAAGAAAGAAAAAAAAACGTCGAACTGGTATCACCCCCGCCCCCAGCCCCCCCCCCCTACGGATTTTGTCTCTTATATTCCTCATATGGTAACCAGATTTCTTGGTACTTTACTTCCTGCTCTCTCAATATCATAGTCAGATTTTCCATTTGTTGAATCTCCGCTATCCTCCCCATCCATTGTATTTTTGTTGGAGCTACTGTATTTTTCCAGAGACACGGAATACACGCTTTTGCTGCAGTAAGTAAATGCCTAACAAGAGAGTTTTTGTATTTTTCATTAGATAGTGATATATCATGTAATAGAAAAGCTGACGGTTTTTCTCCAAGAGACACGTCTGTAATTTTTTTTACAGTTTCAGACACCATTTTCCAAAATTCTCTCAGACCAGGGCATTCCCAAAAAATGTGTAGAATAGTACCTTCTGCCTGTTGACATCTCCAACATTGATTAGATACTTGTGGAAACATCCTATTTAATACCACAGGGGTTCTATACCACCTGGTTAGGATCTTGTACCCTCCTTCCTGATATTTAGTTGCCATTGACGCCTTATGTGTAAATAGCAGTATTTTCTTTTTCTGTGACTCCGAGAAGATAATTCCCAAATCCCGTTCCCATGCTTGTAAGAATGCCAGTTCTTGTGGGGCTTCTAGATCTATCACCATGGTATACAAAGCAGAAAGTAAATGCCTCATAGGTTCGCCCTTTAAACATAACTGTTCAAAGCCGGATAATGACCGGACTTCTGATATATGTTGTGTAGCTACTCGTATATACGCTTTGAGTTGAATTAACCTAAAAGGGTCTAGATTTTCAGAGAACTCATTTTCGATCTCCCCCCTTGACATTATACAATTGTTTCTTGAGAAATGGACCACCCTACTAATTCCTTGCTGTCTTAGTTCCCTAAAACGTTCCCTCTACCAGTCCGGGTTCAAAGCTTGGTGTCCCCAAAATTGGGGTCATCGGACTTGGATAATTTGATATCTTTGTTTTCTTAAATATTTTTTTACAAATCTTAATTGTAGCTCCTACCATAGGATGTCCCTTTACATCTAGTGGTATCGCCTCCTCCGCAATCCATACTATTCCTTCCAGGGGTATTTCCGTTATACTTTGCTCCATCTGTATCCATGGTTTTTCCTTTTCTGCTATGCACCACTCCACTACTCTTGTTAAATGTGCCGCTACATAATAGTTCTCCGGATCTGGGAGTCCTACCCCCTTTTTTTTTTAGGTAAGGTCAAGACTGTTCTACGGACTCTTGGGGTTTTTCCTGCCCATATAAAACTCACAAACCTGGATTTGATATCTCTCAGAAATCCGGCCGGTAGTTTAATAGGCAGAGTTTGAAATAGATATAACAGTCTCGGCATCACATTCATTTTGATGATATTTATTCTCCCAAACCAGGTAAATACCTCCTTATCCCATCTCACAAACATTTTATTCGCCGAATCATTGGGGCAAAATTAAGTTCAAATATACGATTCAACTTATTTGGTATTTTAGTCCCTAAATAGCTTATATGTGAATCTGTCCATCTAAATCCAAAATTCCCCACCAATTGTTGTTTTAATTTCTCACTCAATTCAACCCCCATTGCTTCAGACTTTCTGTAATTTACCTTAAAGTTGGATATCTCCCCGTAATTACGTAACTCCTGTATCAACACCGGTAAAGACAGTCTCGGGGAAGTCATAAAAAACAGCAAGTCGTCCGCATAGGCTGCTACTTTGTGTTCTCTCCCTTTTGTCAGAAGGCCCCTGATATCTGAATTAGCCCGGATTGTCCTCAACAAAGGTTCTACCGTAAGGATAAAAATAATAGGGGAGAGTGGGCATCCCTGCCGAGTTCCGTTACCAATTGAAAATGGTTTAGACATCAAATCATTCACCTTAACTCTTGCTTTTGGGCATGAGTATAAACTCATAATCCAATTTAGCATTCCCTCTTTCAACCCTATATGTTGTAATACCGCTCTCAGGAACGTCCAATCTACCCTATCAAATGCTTTTTCAGCATCGGCGGATATCATCACGAGTGACTTTTTTTGGGAGTGGGATATATGAATAGCTCCCAGAACCCTTTGAGTATTTTCCCTCCCCTCTCTGCCCAGAGTAAACCCCACCTGATCTGGGTGTATGATCGCCAGAATATATCCTAATAATCTGTTAGCCAGAATTTTCGTGAGAATCTTAAGGTCTATGTTTAATAAAGATATTGGCCGATAGCTGGCACAGTTGGTTGGGTCTTTGCCCTCTTTGGGAAGTAATGTAATATGGGCCATCAATGTCTCTTCACGCATCTCCTGACCTTCCCGTATTGAGTTAAATGCAGCAAGGAATCTGGGTGCCAATTTCTCAGAAAAGGTTTTGTAATATGACAGTGTATACCCGTCCGGGCCTGGCGCTCTACCTTGCTTCATTACTTTCAAAGCTTCTATAAATTCCTCAGCTCTGATTGGACCATCAATACTTCCTGAACAAACGGTGGAGTAGCGCTAAAGAGTGAAAAGGCCTTCATATGCCATCTATATCAATATGAAGGCTGTATATAAATCCAATATATATCCAAAGGTGTAAACAAAATACTAAATTGAAATGAAACTAATAGTCAAACAATGTGTCGAGTCTGAGTGTTGGCACACTGCTGCAAACATGAGAAGAACTCTGGGCCCAATGATCACTACAGCTTGCTGACCCTTACCAGAAAGGAAGATCCTAACAGATCTCATCAAGCAGAAATCACTGAGTCACATATGCTGGAAAGGAGCCTGTCTCTCTAAGGGATCCTCCACGGAGTCACCGATCCACCAGTAAAGCAACCAGAGAAATAAACTGATATGGTGTAAATCCGTGCGATAATCAATACATACAGAGCATCCCCCAGTGACTGGCAACAGACAGTGTGAACAAACGGAAACCACCACCAGTACACACACTGACCCTTACCAGAACCTGTGATCCATCAGGATCAGTCAAAGCGGAGGGGATGTGAGCAATATGGAGTTGTAAGACGTCCCAACCAATAGCATCAAAATCGCCAGGAAAGGTCCAAATATATATGAGAAAGAAAAACTCACATAGCGTGATACCATAAGGGATTTTAATAGAAAAACGAGCAGCACACTTACAGTTCAAGGAGCATAAAACAGCATGGATAAAAAAGAGAGCCGGCCGGCCGGCATGTCAGAACGAATAGTCCTCAGATCGCGGTGATGTCAGCACGTCGCCTCCCAACGTTTCGTCTACACTAGACTTGGTTCCCGTGACCAAGTCTAGTGTAGACGAAACGTTGGGAGGCGACGTGCTGACGTCACCGCGATCTGAGGACTATTCGTTCTGACATGCCGGCCGGCTCTCTTTTTTATCCATGCTGTTTTATGCTCCTTGAACTGTAAGTGTGCTGCTCGTTTTTCTATTAAAATCCCTTACGGTATCACGCTATGTGAGTTTTTCTTTCTCATATATATTTGGACCTTTCCTGGCGATTTTGATGCTATTGGTTGGGACGTCTTACAACTCCATATTGCTCACATCCCCTCCGCTTTGACTGATCCTGATGGATCACAGGTTCTGGTAAGGGTCAGTGTGTGTACTGGTGGTGGTTTCCATTTGTTCACACTGTCTGTTGCCAGTCACTGGGGGATGCTCTGTATGTATTGATTATCGCACGGATTTACACCATATCAGTTTATTTCTCTGGTTGCTTTACTGGTGGATCGGTGACTCCGTGGAGGATCGCTCCGAGAGACAGGCTCCTTTCCAGCATATGCGACTCAGTGATTTCTGCTTGATGAGATCCGTTAGGATCTTCCTTTCTGGTAAGGGTCAGCAAGCTGTAGTGATCATTGGGCCCAGAGTTCTTCTCACGTTTGCAGCAGTGTGCCAACACTCAGACTCGACACATTGTTGGACTATTAGTTTCATTTCAATTTAGTATTTTGTTTACACCTTTGGATATATATTGGATTTACATACAGCCTTCATATTGATATAGATGGCATATGAAGGCCTTTTCACTCTTTAGCGCTACTCCACCGTTTGTTCATGATTTGTATGTTTGTATAACATTTTTGAGTTAGCTGCTTTTATTTTTATCTTATCTTTTGTGTTATTGGTAAGCGCACTTTCTCACTTATTTCATCAATACTTCCTGCTTCATCTTCAGATAACCCAGGCAGACCTGATGCCACTACATACTCTTTTGCCCGTTGCTCTCTAATGGACCTCTTTATATTATCCTGATGCCTTTCTATATTATAGAGCTTGGTATAATACTCTTTAAATGCTTTAGCTATCTCCTGGGTAGATTTCACTAAAATATCTCCCTGCGTTTTTATCTGTTCAATATGATTCCTGGCCCTGGTTTCTCTTAAAGCATTAGCCAACATTCTACTGGGTTTATTTCCGTACTCATAATACGCACGTCTGCATCGTATTAATTTCGCTTTTGCACTATCCATCAAAAAAATATTTAGTTCATCCCGCAAACCCATACGCTTTTCTTCTACCTGTTGGGCCTGTGATTTCTTATGCGCCAGTTCTAATAGCCTAATCTCTCCCAGTAATGCATCTATTTTGGCCCCTCTAACTCGTTTTCTGTGTGCCCCTAGAGAAATTAGAATCCCCCTAATATAACATTTATGTGCTTCCCACCCACATAGTGGGGAGACTTCTTCTGATTCATTGATTGTAAAAAAGGCTTCTAATTCTTGCGCTATTCTATGTTCATATTCAGGTTCCTTCAGGAGCGTCCCATTTAACCTCCAGTTCCATTCCTTCGGGCTTACATCCCCTAGTTCTAAAGTGCAACTCATTGGTGCATGATCCGATAATGTAAATGAGCCTATAGAGGCATCTACTAAACACATTAATGCATTCTGGGATACAAAAATATAGTCAATTCTGGTATACGTCTTGTGATTCGCTGAAAAAAAAAGTATAATCTCTATCGTGGACATTTAACACTCTCCAGGTATCCATCATTTGTAAATCTTGCAATAATCTTTTCGCCCTCCGAAGTTTGGAATAGGACAAATGTGACCTTTTGAAACGTCCAACGTGGGATCCAAAGCCATATTCAAATCCCCCCCCATTATTACAATTCCTTCTTTATTTTGATGAACCAGATCCAAATATGTCTCCAATGCAGACACTTGGTCCTCATTTGGTAAGTACAGATTCACCAACGTGACCTTTTGCTCACATAAAAATCCATTTATAATAAGAAGACGCCCTGACTCATCTTTCACCGTCTTAGACTCCTTCCATGAAACTTGATTGGACACCATAATTGTTACCCCATTAGCTTTCTTGGTTTGAGACGCACTATGGTACACATTTGGAAATCTACGGTTCCCTAATCTTGGAATCTTATCGTTTCTGAAGTGTGTCTCTTGTAAGAAAATAATTTGGGACTTCAATCTACTTAATTCCGCAAACAATCTCACACGTTTTTCAGGGCTGTTTAGCCCCTTTACATTATATGAAGTAAAGTTACACCTCGTCATTTTTACCAATCACCCCTCTTATTCCCTGGTCGGGTCACTAATGGGGGAGGGGATGGGACCAGAACTCAACAACACAAAAAAAAAAAAAAATTCCCTTAGGGTCTGGTTCGTTTTCCAGTTCCCTTCGTATTGTACTCTCTAGATTGTTGCAGGCTCTATGCCCTAGCATATCTGCCTACACCTTGCCTAAAAAAAAAAAAAGGAAAGAGAAAAAAAAAATTCTAAACGTCTCCGACTTCCCTCCACTTGGAGGAGAGACGTTATAATAGGTAGGAGTGGATAAACATAGCAGCGATCTTGAGCCAACTTATCTACCCCCTTGCACCCAACTTTTAGCCCACATCTCTTATTATACCATCACCTTCAATTTCCCCCTTAGCTTCCATTAAGCTTCTATTAAGCCTTTTGGACTCCTTTTCCTCTATCCCATATAGACTAACATAGATCCCCGATTCTTTGAGTACGGAACAGAGAAAAAAAAAACCCTCCCCTTACTGGAGTATAGGAGCTAATTCTCTCCCCCTTACCCTCCCACCCTCCCCCCTAGAGTCTCCCCTTTCCCCCTTTCCCAGGTGACCTAAGTGAAAGTGCTAACAAACTCCCTTTTCCCTTTTCCCTTACCCTCCCTCCCATCCCACCCCCCTCTTAATATTCTTAACCATTTACCCCTCTATCCCCCCCCCCAAAAAAAACCCTAAGGGTATCCTTCGATACCAAATCTATTCTAGCCACAGCAATAATAAATACATTTTCCATGCAATTCATATATTTAAACAGTGAAATATCGTGCCCCTCCCCTCCTGTTCATAGAGTGCAAAACTCCCTATAGTCCAGACAAAATGCAAAAAAAAAAAAAAAGGGGCGGGCATTCCCCTACATAGGTTATCTAACTATAACTATTTCTACATATATGAACTCTGTCAGATATATTTACACATTTCACATAAATCATTAGAGATTCCGATCCTTGTCCATTTTGCTTTTAAATGTCCTTATTTCTTCAGAGAAATCCTCACTTCCTGTTCTTCTGTCTGTAACTCCACACAGTCAGGCCCGTCGCAACAGGACAGGCAAGCCAAGCAATTGCTTGGGGCCCCGAGCTAGTAAGGGGCCCCCAAGCTGGCTCGTCTGTCTGCCTGCTGCTATGTTCACAGGCTCCCCGCGAGCCCCCCTCCTCCCACACGGAGAGCCGCACAGCTGAATCCTGGAGTTCAGTGCCGAAGCGTGCAGTTGCACTGAACTCCAGGATTCAGCTGTGCGGCTCTCCGTGCGGGAGGAGGGGGGGCATTTCGCCGCCCCCCGCAAAGTGGCGCGGTCACCCGGGACATCTGCCGCCCGGGGTCCCGCAGCGTCATTTGGCTACAGTGCAGCCGTCCCTCTCTCTCCACTGACTGCAATACACAGTCAGTCAGTCACACTTCGGCTCCTCCCCCCCCGCTTGGCTCAATGTGTACACAGCCAGGAGGAGGAGCAGAGGAGAGACACGAGTGACTGAGAGAGCCATGCTGCACACAGTAACCAGGAGGTAAGGGGGGGGGCAGATTCGAGGTGAACAAATTAAGTGATGGGAGAGGAGAGGGTGGTATGGGGATATGTGCTGGGGAGTGATTTGAGAGGGAAGATGATATGTGCTAGTGGGGGGTCCGATTTCCCCCCCCCCACTAGCACATATCATCTTCCCTCTCAAATCACTCCCCAGCACATATCCCCATACCACCCTCTGCCCCCCCCCAAATTAAGATGCTCTGTCCCCCTGTGCTCATCCCACCCTGTCCCCATCCCACCCTGTCCCCATCCCACCCTGTGCTCATCCCACCCTGTGCTCATCCCACCCTGTCCCCATCCCACCCTGTCCCCATCCCACCCTGTGCTCATCCCACCCTGTGCTCATCCCACCCTGTGCTCATCCCACCCTATGCTCATCCCACTCTATGCTCACCCCACCCTGTCCCCATGTGCTCACCCCACCCTGTCCCCCTGTGCTTATCCCACCTTGTCCCCCTCCCACCTTGTCCCTCTGTCCTCATCCCATGAAAATGACAGGACGAGTATTAAAAAAGGAAGGGGTGCGTGAGTTTCACCAGGCCTAGGGCAGCACAAAACCTAAATACACCCCTGGGCGCACCGCACACGAGTCTGTCCCGGCCTTCGGTAAGATCACCGCTACCGTCGGTCTGTATCCATGCGCTGCTCGTGTCCTGCCTGGCTCCCTCTCCCCTCCTCCTCCCTCCCTCACAGTCCGGAGCCGCCAGGAGGAGGCCGCCCACCGATTCCTGTAGGCTTTGTGTGCGTGCAGGGGGGGTTGGGGGGCCTCTATGTCCATTTTGCTTGGGGCCCCCAAATTCCTTCAAACGGCCCTGCACACAGTAATGCCAGGCCTTCTCCCTGGTGTGGAGTGTCGTGCTCGCCCCCTCCCTTGGACTACATAGAGAGCGTCCTGACTCTCCTTAGTCCAAGGGAGGGGGCGAGCACGACACTCCACACCAGGGAGAAAGCCTCGCATTACTGTGTGGAGTTACAGACAGAAGAACAGGAAGTGAGGATTTCTCAGAAGAAATAAGGACATTTAAAAGAAAAATGGAAGGATGAGGTAAGTGAAGGAGGACGGCACTAAGGTAAAGGAAGATATTTAGGAGAAAAAAAAATTACCTTTACAACCCCTTTCAATAAAATAACGAAACCATGCCTCAGTATCTGGGTCACCCTGCTGGGGATAAATGTCCCGGCGCAGACCCCTAGGAACCATACGTTCCTTGGAGTATTGCTCCAGAATGTCCCATTCCAAGTGGATCTCAGTAACCATGAGGTTTTTAAAGTGGAGGTTCCGCCAAATTTAAAAGCCAGTAGCTACAAATACTGCAGCTGCTGACTTTTAAAATATGGACACTTACCTGTCCAGCGCGCCCGCGATGTTGTCAGCTGAGGACGAGCAATCACTCGCCCCTCGGCTGCACCCGCCGCCATCCTCGGTAAGGGAATCGGGAAGTGAAGCATTGCGGCCGTATCCAGCTCGGAGACCAAATCCTTTTTCCCCGCAGTGCAAACATTACCGTATTCCAGCGGACACCGTTCCACTGGAATAACCCCCAGAAGAAGAGCCCCCCACCACTTCTATCACATCTGTTAACTGCCACCATCAAAGACCAAATAACACCACCACAGCCCGAAAGGGTAAACCCCTTACCCATAAGGCTGCATTCACACCTTTGCGTAGGTGATTTGTGGCGTATTGCGGCGACATAAAATAGGCGTTTTGTCCCGCGATTTGCGGCGACAAAACGCGTCGTTTTTAGCCTTGTTTTTTGCTGGAGGGGTGATTTTAACCACTTCCAGACCTTAGGTGTTTTTCAGATTTGGTGTTTGCAAGACTAAAACAGTTTTTTCTGCTAGAAAATTACTTAAAACCCCCAAACATTATATATATTTTTCTAACACCCTAGAGAATAAAATGACGGTCATTCCAATACTTTTTGTCACACCGTATTCGCGCAGCGGTCTTACAAGCGCACTTTTTTTGGAAAAAATTAACTTTTTTGAATTAAAAAATAAGACAACAATAAATTTGGCCCAATTTTTTTATATATTGTGAAAGATAATGTTACGCCGAGTAAAATGATGCCCAACATGTCACGCTTAAAAATTGCGCCCGCTCGTGGCATGGCGTCAAACTTTTACCCTTAAAAATCTCGATAGGCGATGTTTAAAAAATTCTAGAGATTGCATTTTTTGAGCTACAGAGTAGCTCTAGGGCTATAATTATTGCTCTCGCTCTAACGATCGCGGCGATACCTCACTTGTTGGATTTGAACACCGTTTTCATATGCGGGCGCTACTCGCGTATGCGTTCGCTTCTGCGCGAGAGCTCGTCGGGACGGGGCGCTTTAAAAAAAATTTTTTTTTGTTTTCTTATTTATTTTTATTTATTTTATTATTTTTTACACTGAAAAAAAAAAAATAATAATTTGATCACTTTTATTCCTATTACAAGGAATGTAAACATCCCTTGTAATAGAAAAAAGCATGACAGGTCCTCTTAAATATGAGATCTGGGGTCAAAAAGACCTCAGATCTCATATTTGGGCTTAAATGCAAAAAATAAAATAAAAATAAAAAATGTCATTTTTTCAAATGACCAAAAAAAAAATTTGTCTCTTTAAGGCCGGGTACACACGGACAAACATGTATGGTGAAAGCGGTCCGTCGGACCGTTTTCACCATACATGTCTGCCAGAGGGCTTCTGTACGATGGTTGTACACACCATCGTACAGAAGTCCGCGCGTAAACAATACGCGGGGCGTGTCCGCGGTGTCGCCGCGTCGATGACGCGGTGTCGCCGCGTCGATGACGCGGTGTCGCCGCGACAATGACGCGGCGACGTGCGCGGCCCGCCTTTAAAATGCTTCCACGCATGCGTCGAAGTCATTCAACGCATGCGAGGGACGGCGGGCGCCTGGACATGTACGGTAGGTCTGTACTGACGACCGTACATGTCCGAGCGGGCTGAATTCCAGCGGGCTGTTTTAAAACAAGTCCAGGAATATTTGTCTGCTGGGAAAAGGCCCGGCGGGCAAATGTTTGCTGGAATTCGGCCCGCTCGCGCCCACACACGACCAAACATGTCTGCTGAAACTGGCCTGCGGGCCAGTTTCAGCAGACATGTTTGCTCGTGAGTATGGGGCCTAAGAGGCTGGGCGGGACTGACGTTTTGACGTCACTTCCGCCCAGCCGAGCTATGGGGACGGGCGAAGGAGATTTTTCCTTCAGTCTCGTCCCCGCTCACCAGCCGACAGCACCCGATCGCCTCTGCCGCTACCGACGGCTACGGTAAGCGGCGGAGGGCGCGGGAGAGCGTCGGGAGGGGGGGGCCCTCTCCCGCCACCGATAACGGCGATCTCGCGGCAAATCCGCCGCGGAGACCGCCATTATCGGATTCCAGACCGCGCACTAAAGATTGATACCTCGGTTGTGGCAGCAGCTGCTGGCGTTACCGAGATATCAATCTTTAAAAACAGGACGTACATCGTCGTGCGCAGGTCTGGAAGTGGTTAACATTGTCGGCTATGCCCGAACGCCGAACCCGCCCAAAAAAAAGGGTCTGGGACTTGTTTTGAGCTTCAGGCGTTTCAGCGTTCGGCATGGAGATGTGAACCATCTCCATAGCCGACAATGTAAAATCACCCCTCCAGCGGATTGCAGGCTGTAATAGCGGCGGGCGTCTGGCGTGAAAACGCCTAGGTGTGAATGCAGCCTAAGGGCCCCTCCACACCCGCAGGGCCCATCTGAATCCCCTCCTGCAAACCTAAGGCCCACAAATCTGTACCCACGACAGATAGGTGAACACCATATCCACGCATGTACAGTCCCACGTTAACCTCCAACTCTGCGTGCCGAATAACCAACCCTCCGTGTCTAGCCACAAACTGCCTGACCACTTTATTCACCCTAATCCTACCCGTATTGATTCTGGCCACCGACCTCGCCATGCGGCAGGTGGTCCGAGCAACTATGTCCGACCAGACTAGCAACATGCCCAGGAAAGCTGCGCGGAACATCAGGACATCCGCCTTAACGGCCGCAATCAAGTCCCCAATAGGCCGCTCCCCCAGGTCATTGCCCCCCACGTGTAAAACCAGCACGTCGGTCAACCCTGC
The DNA here is from genome assembly GCF_905171775.1 of Rana temporaria. Classification (NCBI taxonomy): domain Eukaryota; kingdom Metazoa; phylum Chordata; class Amphibia; order Anura; family Ranidae; genus Rana; species Rana temporaria. The sequence continues at coordinate 686,872,190 of NC_053489.1, read as the reverse complement.
TCCACCCCATACCCGGTACACCCAACCACCTAATCCTTCCCTCCTGCCTGGGAATACCTAGCTGTCTACCATCTGGCCTTGCATCCACTCTCTTGGCCCCCCAGCAAACAAAGGAATGCCCCAAAATCCAAACGAGGCATGAATGACCTCAATCTGAAAAACAAATAGTAACTGTAAACCCCAGTCCCATTTGGGGTGACCGTTACAAGTGGTGGCACAGGAGTGGGATGTTTCCATCGGCAGAAGGACGGCTACAAGGACACAGGACAATGGAGACGCTGTATGAACAGCTGAAGCTCGCTTCCCTCAAGGACTTACTGGAGAGCCGGGGCAGATCGGCCTGCAATCGTAAGAGAAGGGACATTATTGCAGAGCTTGTCCAAATGGATAGAGCTGAAAGGCCCAGCATAACAGACAGGACACGCGATGAAGAGTTTTTTGACCGGGCTGTTAGACGTGGACTGGCACAGTATGGACCTAATCCTCCACCGGAGATCATAGACCGGGTTATTGCGGCTGTGGATGCCACTTGGCTATAGCAAAGAGTTGCTGCAGCAGCAGAAGTCACAGCAGCACCAACTGAAGAGAGGGGAGAGGTACAGATGCCAGTCTCCATGAAAGTGGAGTTCCAGGGAGCCGGGGCAATTGGCCCCTCTCCCCAGCAACAAGCTGTGGTGGTAAAGCGTTTACTCCCAGCTGAATCTTTGGCGGCAGGGCAGGATGCTACTGGCTGCTGCACACAACTGCAGCTTGAGCTGACATCGGGGGATGGGACTGTGGTCTCCCCTCAAATCGACCCAGCAGAAGGGCTGGCAACTGAGGAGAAGAGTGCCACTAGCCTCTGCTCTCACCTAGCAGGAGAGGGAGTGGATGGGACTGTGGTCTCCACTCAAAGCAACCCAGCGGAAGAGCTGGCAACAGAGCAGAGTGCCACAAGCCTCTGCTCTCAACTAACGGAAGAGGGAGTTCCTGTGGTAGTGGATGGGACTGTGGTCTCCACTGACACAACCCCAGAAAATGGTGCGTCACCGAGACAGGAGGATGTCGGCTTTGCTTTGCAAGCATCAGGGGATTTTCTACCACCAGTGGATGGGACTTTAGTCTCCACTGGTACACCCCAGGGATGGGGGCCAGTTGGCCCAGATCCCCAACAACATGATGGACTGAGCCCAGTCACCCTGTCTTCTCTCCAGCGGCCGAAAGGACTCCAGGGAGAAGGGCCAGTCCAGGCCTCTCCCCAGCGGCAGGCAGGTTCTCTGAGAGAGACAGAGGTTGGCGGGGTGAGTAATGCTCTGTTTGGAGCAATTTATTTGGGGTACGGTATGGATACCAGCATTGAAGGACTGGTACTACTGACTAACTTCGTAGTCAACCCGTTCGGGGTCTCCTCCTGTGTCAGTCTCCCACCGAAAGGGGAGAGATGTAACGGAATGACCCGGGACAAACAGAGACTTTGTAAGGATGAGGGGTACTCCTGTACCGGCGTCACCAAATAGTCTTATGTCTAAGGTCAGCTTATGTCCGATAGGGCCATAGGGTGATAACTATAAAAAATGGTAAGCTGCGCTGCAATAAATTAATGTGAAAACAAATTGTCATAACCAACCCTACAAAGGTGAAATGACAGATGTCCACAAACAAAGCTATATAGTGACAGCAATGTGCATGAAAAACAATATATGCTGGAACACAATTAAACGTGAATACAAAGTCCAAATATTCGTGACATTCACAGCTGCAACACTTGTGGATATCCCATTTGGATCAAAGATGCACCCAAAGTGTGTTAAAGATAGTCCAGGGAGCAAAATCAGATGGTAGAACGAAAGACACCTCCACCTCTAATAAAAGTTCTGCTTACCGACTCCCATGGATCTTTTTTGTGAAAAGATCATTAGCGCATGTGGCTCTATGCCAAGCTTATTCCTATGGCTCCTCTGTTACACTCCTCCACATTGCAATACACTTAACAGTGATTAGCCAGGTCTCTCCACACAGATTCCAAATCCGGGAGTAGAAAAACAGAAGAGCCAACATAGAGCAGTATTGCATATAAAAGGCAATTTATTGGCATACATAAAAGGATTGCACTCACATGTCGAATGATAATCAATAGCGTTGTAAAAGTTAAAAGCCGGCCGGCTCAGATTTTCGCCCGTCCTTCCGGATGGTCGTTGGTGAACAGTGGTGACGTCAGCACGCCGCTCCTCCCTACGCCGTTTCGTCAAAGAGATGACTTCTTCCAGGGGCACGAGCGGCGTGCTGACTCACCGCTAGATATTCGATCAGAGCGTCCATCAGACCGCCCAGTCCTGACATCCGGGGATCAATGACGCGAATCCGCCATCTTAGATGTGGGATCCTTGCCCTTACTACATTCATCTTAATAAAAAATGTTCAATGCTATCGCTGAACAGCTGTAAGCAGTTCTAATGAAGAAACAGCAGCAGCGCTATCCAGCTTTGCGGCGAAAAGCAGGGCTAAAAGTAAATCAATACTAGATTTAAAAAAAAAGTTAAAATAGTTTGTGTATAACCGTCAGGCAGATCAAACTTGTATCTGCATTCCGTCGGTACTACAAAACCCCTCCATCTTTATGCAAGTTTAAACCCACCAATTGATAAATGGGACTTGACAAAAAGCTCTCATTAGGAGGTAAAATCTTTACACTTTAAAATATTGCATCACGCTAACTTTTAAGTATGCACGATGCACTGGGTAGACTTATATCATAACAATTTACAAGAATACTAATAATATAATATACATCTATAGATTGAAAATGTGATGATAGTCAATTTCAATCTCATTTGGAATATTATTAATATAAATCACTCGTGGCAGAAAGTGATATAAGTGAAAGTGAACAAAATGATTAACATCATCATCTATTCAATATACAAAACATAACATAAATACATAACAACAATACATAAAGCAAATGCCACAAAAATAGGGAACCACAGCCACCAAGTGGCTGTAGACCCAACTTTCTGACACCGTAGAGGAGATACAATTCTATAAATCAGTACATAAATATAGGAACAAAGCCAGAATTAAATAAATCAATACATAGATAAACTGGCAAAGCCAGAACACAATGCGTTAAAAATTGGGCTCAAGCCTTATTAATAAAAGCATTGATATCCCAGTCGATGTTTAACCTGAACGGGGAATAACATCGAAGCTGCTATATCCAAAAGGTTTCTAACTGAGAAACACCCCTGATGCAAGATTCACCCCTCCAATGTGGGATGAATTTGTCGATCACTTGAAATTTAGTACCTGAAGGATCCTTATGATGAAACTGCAAGTAATGTTTGGGTACACTATGGTTAGTACAACCTTCTTTAATACCTTCTTCCCATAATGCCCTAATCTTGTTTTGCCCTTTTTTCTTTCTAGCTTATTACCTCTTGTTAGCTTGCTTAAACTAGAAGGGGAAGACTGAAGGTATAGGACCGGGGAGGATGTATTCGAGATAGGGGGAAATGTAACTATAACTTATAATTAATATAGACACTAGTCTGATTTTATGAAGGAGCTATTCTGAGACTGCTGTGTATGTATGTATGTATAATATGTATTTATTTGTTTGTAATGTTGGAAAAAAAAATGTAATAAAGAAATTTGAAAATGAAATACCTGCATTTCCTCTAGTGGAGAAAGTTCTAATTGTGCGCCCTACATATTGCTTCTTACATGGACATGTAATAAGATACACAATAAAACGTGTCACACATGTAGTGAAGTGCTTCATATGATAAACAGTGATATAAAACTATCCGTTTTCTCTGACTGACCGCATTATGCATGCAGACATTGCACTTCTTACAAGGATAGTACCCCTTCAATGTGGGGAAAAAGGTTAGTCTTATGGGAGGGTCAGCCACGTTAGGAGCAATCTGATTCTGGAGGGATGGGGCTCCCCTGTAAATAATACCAGCTTTTCAGGGAGCACTGAACCCAACAGTGGGTCGTTTTTAAGTACTTTCCAATTGAAATTTAGAATACAGTGGAACCTTGGATTGCGAGTAACGCGGTTAACAAGCATTTTGCAATACGAGCGCTGTATTTTTAAAAACCGTGACTCGGTTTGTGAGTGTTGTCTAACAAAACGAGCATGATTGGGCCAAAGAGGGTGCAGAGCCGAACGTTGCTGACCTCAGCTGCACGGAAAGGCCCAAGGACAGCACAGCTGACCTCAGCAAATCTAGGGAACAAAGTGTTTCCGAGGTTTGCCGAGGTCAGCCGACGTGTCCCCGGGCCTTTTCGGCTTTTTTTCGTTTTTTTTATGGCGCTCCCCACCTCTGGCCAAATGCGGTATTGCATCCCATTGAAGTCAAGGCAGAACAAATTATTTTTATTTCCATTGACTTTAATGGGAAAACTCGCTTTGATATGTGACACCCTTTGTCTGCAAAACAATTCTGATCATTGTACCAGAAATAATTAGACTGCATGGCAAACCAAAGTAGTTCCATGATGTAATACTGTTGGACCTTAGGAATCAAACCACTATTGGACATGAAATGTTCAACAGCGTTAAAACCCAATCTATGTGGTATGCAAGTGTATAATGCCGCGACATCTGCCGTGACCAATATACAGTCTTCCCGGCAATCAACACCTTCTAATAAACGTATAATAGCCCCTGTATCCTTAAAAGAGGATGGAGTTGATCAAACCAGCGGTTGCAGATGGAAATCTATGTAACGACTTATACGGGACGTCACAGAATCTATCCCGCTGACGATAGGTCTACCGGGAGGCTGTGTGACATTTTTGTGGACCATGGGAAGATAATACATGGTCGGAATGCGCGGTGCTAGAGGTACTAGATAGTCCTTTTCCTTCCTGTCCAAAATGCCTAGTTGGAACCCTTTATCAAGCAATTCCACCAGGGGTCTCTTGAGATCCCTAGTGGGATCATTAGACAGCGGTGTATACGTATTGGTATCCCCAAGAATTCTACACATCTCCGTGTGGTAGTCACTCTTATCCAGGATGACTAACCCATGATCACATCCTTGCATTCACACAAGGACTTCAGACCTATTTTAATACCTGGGTGGTCGTATATCCGTTTCTTAGGTAATGATTCTAAATCCTTAAAGCGGGGGTTCACCCTTAGAGAGCACTTTTCCCCCTTAGATTCCTGCTCGTTTTTACTAGGGGAATCGGCTATTTATTTTAAAATATGTGCAGTACTTACCCGTTTACGAGATGCATCCTCTCCGCCGCTTCCGGGTATGGGCTGCGGGACTGGGCGTTCCTTCTTGATTGACAGGCTTCCGAGAGGCTTCCGACGGTCGCATACATCGCGTCACGATTTTCCGAAAGAAGCCGAACGTCGGTGCGCAGGCGCAGTATAGAGCCGCACCGACGTTCGGCTTCTTTCGGCTACGAGTGACGCGATGGATGCGACCGCCGGAAGCCTCTCGGAAGGCTGTCAATCAAGAAGGAACGCCCGCTCCCGAAGACCCATACCCGGAAGCGACGGAAGAAGATGCAGCTCGAAAACGGGTAAGTACTGCTCATATTTTAATACAAATAGCCGATTCCCCTAGACCGAACGAGCAGGAAGCTAAGGGGAGAAAAATTTTTTTTTTACAAATGGGTGAACTCCCGCTTTAAGAACCAAGGGCCAGATTCAGGTACATTTACGTTGCTCCACGGCAGCGTAACGTATCTGATTTACGTTACACCGCCGCAAGTTTACAGCGTAAGTGCCTGATTCACAAGGCTCTTACCTGTAAACTTGCGGCGGTGTAACGTAAATCCGCTCGGCGCAAGCCCGCCTAATTCAAATGGGGCGGGCGTTCCCGCGCCAACCGTACTGCGCATGCTCTGTCGGGTAAATTACCCGACGTGCATTGCACTAAATGACGTTGCAAGGACGTCATTGGTTTCGGCGTTAACGTAAATGGCGTCCAGCGCCATTCACGGACGGCTTACGCAAACGACGTGATTTTTTAAATTTCGACGCGGGAACGACAGCCATACTTAACATTGCTTAGAACACCTAGGAGGTAGCCCTAATTTTACAACGCGTATCTCGACGGAAACGACATAAATTTAGATCGACGGGCATCGTGGATGTTCGTGAATCGCCGTAACTAGTCATTTGCATATTCTACGCCGACCGCAGTGGCCTCGCCACCTAGCGGCCGGCCTAGAATTGCATCCTAAGATCCGACGGTGTAAGTCAATTACACCTGTCGGATCTTAGGGCTATCTATGCGTAACTGATTCTATGAATCAGCCGCATAGTTAGGACGGGCGGATCACAGAGATACGACAGCGTATCAGGAGATACGCCGTTGTATCTCTTTTGTGAATCTGGCCCAAAGTCCCTAAATACTTTAATTGATGGGGCAGTGGAATTGGGAGGGTTGAAAAGAGAGAGATTAGATTGGCATATATGAACAACACTATCTATTCCCATTGGCTCGGGTTTGGGAGCATGCACGCCCTGGATACTTAAGTGCACGTCTCCTTTAAAGAGAGGGTGAGCCACAATTTCTGTCAGCTGACGTTGGGGGATTTTGTGAATAACAGCCCCCTCTCTTAATGCCTAACGTGTTTTTTGTTTGCTTGCCCTTGGTTGTTCTTGATTATTTATTGTGTTTTTTTATTCCTTATAGAAATTGATACTGTACAAACTTTTCCCTGAGGAAGGATGTATATCATTTGAAACGCGCTGGAAATTGTCTTGTCCACTCACAGCCCCTTGGGCATGCGGTGACTTACAGTATTCTCACACAGTCCTCGCTCTGTAACGAGCAATCGCGGGTGCCCGACGGTGATCGGGCATGCACACGGGAGTCAGGGACGAGCTGGCGGGGCATGCACGCCTCCGGCAGCGCACACGCGGCCCTAGTGGCCACTTCAGGAGCCAACATATAGCTACGGGCTCTCGCGCAGGGGAGCCAACCTGCAGCCGGCGGCTGGTCGGCAAGTAGTTAAGAGGTGAAAATCTGTTGTATGTTCGAACAGGAGTTTGTTGTGGATAGTATGGTTATTGGTGATAGCTTCCATAACCAGTATAATAGCCGTGTGGTGATCTGTCTTGATATTCTGGGTGTCTCCAACCCTCATTATTAGCATGTTGTGGACCCCAAACTCTACTCCTCCCATTCTTCCCCCTTCCCCGATAAGTGTGGTTATCTCTAGAAGAACGATTGGGAGTATAGTCACTCGTCTGACATCCAGTGGGGGCATTAGGGGTACGAGGATAGTCAATCCTACTAGATATGGGTATCTGGGTAGGATGTATCGCAGGTCCAGATGTATTAGTCATTATTGGTGGTAATGACGTATCCATTTGTACCAGGGCAGTGATATCAGAAAGGGGCAAAGTATCCTTCTTTTGCCAATTATAAACAAAATTGGTTTTGTAGTCATTAACATCCTGTGTGTATATCTTTTGCTTTTTAATGCTTTGTTCTTTCTATGCCTTCTCAAGGTGGCTTTTGAGATTAGATGAGAGAGAAACATATTCGGGTGTGGACATGTGTGGAAGGCGTTGGTCTGAGTTCCTCATTTCCTTATCAATACCAGACAGTCTCAGCTTCTTTTTATCAACAAGAAAACACAAGAAACGAATGCCAGCTTCATTAAAATAACAAAACCATGCCTCAGTATCTGGGTCACCCTGCTGGGGATAAACGTCCCAGCGCAGACCCTTAGGAACCATACGTTCCTTGGAGTATTGCTCCAGAAAAGCTATGTCCCATTCCAAGTGGATCTCAGTAACCATGAGGTTTTTAAGCCTCATGAAAAGACCACTTATTTCAGAGTTGGTATTCAAAGGGACAAAAACCTCTTCCGTATAAAGGAACGGGCCGTCCTGTATTCAAACACATCCATGTTCAATCAAATATGGAAATAATCTAAAGCATATAGTGTCTGCAACAATTCAAATCTAGAAACAAGTGCAATATAAGAGGAAAAAGTTGCGCTACTAATAGAAAAGTGTGGTAGCAGCCAGCATCAACAATAAGACGTATTGTGAATAAAAAATAAAAAACAAACAGATGCAGCGCTGAGAAATAAATGAAACCCTCAAAAGGTGATAACAGGGTTATTGGTGAAATTGTGTATCTAGTACAGACTACACATCAGTAGAGGACAGAACATGAAATACTGATGGAACAAAACCTATAATAACATCCAAAGAGGGGAAACAAAACACCTTACGGGGGTATGTGATGGTAAATGGGAAAAATCATGTGTAAGAAAAATACAGTAAATGACCCATAGGATTGAGAAATAAAAAACTGTACGTATATAGTCCATAAACCCTATATAACACAGATCACAGATCAGGAAGGAGTGAGCTCCCTACACAAGTTCATATAGGTAATCAATGTTCTAATATTCCAATACTACCATGATCATAAAATTGACGTACTGTTTCTACAAGAAGCACACTTCCTAAAATCTTACACCACATCCTTCATGCACCCCAAATATCCCACGTTCTACTTAGCGAATTCTGACAATAAGACTAAAGGAGTAGGTCTGTTCTTCTCATGTAAACTCCAGTTCTCGCTAGTGTCTGAATTCAAGGACCCAGAAGGTAGGTTCATACTTGTGAAGGGCCTCATTGATAATCAGCTCTATTCCCTCATCTCTTACTACACACCAAATAGGGGCCAGGCTTAATTTTTTGAGTCTCTCTTCCACACTCTAACCCCCCTTCTAGAAGGTTTGATCATATATGGCAGAGACTCTAATATTGCGTTTGACACAGGGATCGGTAAAACCCGCCCCCCGGGTAGGGACTGCATTCGCACCACCAGGCAGAGCCTCAATGTTGCTAGACAAATTTATCACCAGGGGTTGGTTGACATCTGGAGAGAAATGAACCCAAGGGTTCGTGATTACACACACTATTCCAGCCCCCACAATACTTTTGCGAGAATAGATCACTTTTTCATGCTAAAAACCCACATCCCCCTGGTACACAAGGCAATCATTAGAGACTCAGCCTGGTTGGACCACTCCTTCCTTCTCCTGACTATAAACAAACCTGTTACATGACAAAAAGGGTTCAACTAGAGACTAAATGCTTCAATACTCAGCAATCCCACCCATGTCAGCGAGTTTGAACATGACATCCAGGAATATTTCTTATTTAATGATGTCGATAACATCTCCCCTATCTCTCTATGGGCAGCACATAAAACCTTGATTAGGGGTAAGCTGATCCAAACGTCCTCTAGGATACGCAAAGCCCGCAAACTAGAAATTGATAGGCTGGAAAGGGAGTTCACCTCTCTAAGTAAACAACATAAACGTAAGCCCTCCTCCGCCTCAGCAGCACAACTTGAAGTAGCGCGCACAGCCCTTAATTTGGCTCTTACTGCTGTAGCAGAAAAGAGTTTGCGCTGGGAGGGTGGGAAGTTTTACCATCAGAAAGATAGGTCTTGCCCTATGCTAGCACGTAAGCTGACTCCTAAACTTAGACCCTGCGCCTTACCTAAAATAACACTACACAATGGAGCCCTCACGCAAAATCCCCAGAAAATCATGGAAGCTTTCAATGACTTCTACCACACATTGTACAGTAAAGAGGGGAAGGAACCCCCGCCCAGCCTGATTGACTCCTTCCTAAACCCACTGAAGATCCCCAAAATCCAGGATCGCCACAGGGATAGCTTAGAGGCCCCTATATTGGTGGAGGAAATCTCTCAGGACATCAAAAACCTCAAAAATAACTCTGCCCCTGGTCCTGATGGCTTTTCAGTTCCGTATTACAAGCATTTTGCCCCACTACTATCCCCTTAAGTGTGACGATTCTTTAATCAACTTTGTATATCACTGTAATACCTAAACCCGATCAAGGACACTAGTTGCATAGCTAATTATCGCCCCATTCCATTGATAAACAATGACCTAAAAATGTTAACGAAAATTATGGTAGACAGAATATCCAATTTTATTGGCCTTTATATTCATAAAGACCAGGTAAGTTTTATGCCTGGTAGACGGGGACCTGATCAGATCAGAAGAGCAATTGACATAGTTTCTTTGCTGGGGTCTAGATGGAATTGGGGACCCCCACAGGAGGGATTCTTGCTTTCTCTGGACCTCATGAAAGCATTTGACTCTGTCCCCTGGTCTTTCCTGTTCTCGATCCTACAAAAATTGTGTTTTGGCAATTCTTTCCTGAACACAATTAGGGCACTCTACTCCAACCCGGAGGCGAAAATCAAAATGCAGGGATACTACTCGACATCTTTCCCAATTCTAAACGGTATGAGACAGGGATGTCCCTTATCCCCATTGATCTTCGTCATGGTTATTGAAACCCTAGCTATCACTATCAGAGATAACCTGGATATACATGGTGTACGGTGCGGGCCACAAATGCACTCTGGACTCAAGGTTAACTATTTGAAATCCCTGGCACTTAATGTCAACTTGCCAGCAACGCTGGTGGCGCAGCTTAAAGACAACTTTCAGTTCCGCTGGAAAGACACGTCAATCCCCTACCTGGGGGTTAATCTCACGGCATCCATAGACAAATTATATGCCGTAAATTTCCCCCTTATCTTTCGCAAACTGGAGGAAGATCTCTCGTACTGGGATAAATTAGGCTTTTCCTGGCTTGGAAGAGTGAATTCAGTAAAAATGACCCTTCTGCCACGCATCCTCTATCTATTTAGATCGCTGCCTATCCCCGTCCCTAAGGACCACCTTAGGAAATTCCAATCTAGAATCATAACATTTTATTTGGGGAAAGAAGGGGCACAGAGTAGCCAAAGGGATCCTGTATAGGACTCCAGACCAGGGAGGGGTGGATTTACCTAATCTCCTCTGGTATCATATGGCAGCCCAGCTATCTCAACTCTCCACTATATATTCTAAAATAGCACACCCTGACTGGGTACATATGGAGAGACAAGCTATCCCCCAATACACCCTGGACTATATTCTCTGGTGTCCCGCTAAATCGAGACCTGCTATTATGGCGCCTGCGCTTTCCCACTCCCTAGCACTGTGGGATTCTCTCAAAACGAATCCACTCCTAATCTCACACTGGCACCCACTGTCACATATTTTTCGAAACCCCTTGTTCCCTCCTGGTTTAGACATTACAGCTTTCCGGTGGTGGTTGGATTAAGAACTATATAGGATAGGACACTTTGTCAACCCAGCGGGGTCTCTCACTCTGGCCCACTGTATTAGCAGACTCGACATGCCTAAATCGGAAAGATTTAGATACCACCAAATCGCTAATTTTATCCGGACCTTACGGTCTTCCACAACGCCCCCACTCTCGATCACGGACTACGAAAGGTGGTGCGGTCAAGCCATGGAGCAGAGGGGGGGGGGAATATCGGTGATATACCGATCGCTTGCTAGGGCTGACACCAAAACACTCTATCTGAGAGAATGGGAAAAGGATCTGCAACATAATTTGAGCATTGAGGAATGGCATAGGACATCGACTGCGGCATCTAAGGGCATTCTAAACATAGCTTTAGTTGAGGCAAATTTGAAAGTCCAAATGAGGTGGTATATGGTCCCCCTAAAAATTGCCAAAATGTTTCCGAACGCCTCCCCTTTGTGCTTCCGTAATTGCGGACATATTGGGTCGACACTACGGCCCGGACTCACGTAGCACTTACGCCGACGTATCTCGAGATACGCCGCGTAAGTGCACAGATGCACCGTTGTATCTATGCACCTGACTTTGAAAGCAAGATACGCCTGAAATTAGGCTTCATCCGACCGACGTAAGTTTCCTACACTGTCGTATCGTGGGCGCATATTTACGCTGGCCGCAAGGGGCGCTCTCATTTATTTACGCTTTGAATATGCAAATGACTGAGATACGCCGATTCACGAACGTACTTGCGCCCGTCGCAGTAAGATACGCAGTTTACGTAAGTCGTACGTCCGGAGTAAAGTTATGCCTCATAAAGCAGGTGTAAGTCAGTAGCATCAATGCACTAGGGAACACAGCCGTCATATTTTACGTTGTTTACATTGTACGTGAATAGGGCTGGGCGTAGGTTACGTTCATGTCGTAGGCAGTGATTCGACGTATCTTAGGCGTTCGTTCCGACGTGATTCTGAGCATGCGCATTGGGAAGAATCCACGGGATGGCAAATGCGCCGTTCGTTCGGCCCATCATTTGCATGGGGTCACGTTTCATTTAAATGGATCACGCCCACTTCCACCTACTTTGAATTAGGCCGGCTTACGCCTAGGAATTTACGTTACGCTGGCGCAACGTTGGGAGCAAGTGCTTTGTGAATACTGTGCTCACCGCTCTGCGCTACGTCGGCGTAACGTATATTCGATACGCTACGCCGGCATAACTATGCGCCGAGGTATGTGAATCCGGGCCTACATGTTTGGTAGGATTGCCCCCAGGATTAGGGGCTTATGGAATAAAATTTTCCACATCATTAGGAAAATTACGGGCTTTCTGGCCCAACAGACTCCTCATTATGCCCTCTTAAACTTTCCTATCCCCAAGATTCCTAAACTAGCCCAACGCCTGATCATGTTTATTTTCCTTGGGACCAAGCTGACGATTGCTCGCGCTTAGAAGCAACCCACAGTGTCTTTTCTCTTGGTCAAAAGAAAGATATCATAGATCATGGCCCAGGAGAAAACAGTTAGCATCCTATTGGATACTGCTGACAAACATGAAGCCATCTGGGAGCCATGGACCAGATACCTCAGACATCTGCCACGCCTTGCTGACTTGGGTTCGTGTGGATGAGCGAGTTCCACACCGTCTAATATTACGCTTGTTTTTTTTCCCTTTCTCTCCCTCTTCCCTCTCTCTTTACCTTTCTTTTTTATTTCCCTTTCCTTTTTTTTATTTTCTCCCACTTCTTCTCACTGCTTACATACAGGTACGATTGCAGGTATTCCCCTCTGGGACACATTTTTTGTTTTGCTCCTCTTTGTAAAAGACAGACTGTTACATCCACCGTTATAGCAGTTGGAACATCTCTTGGCCTTTTTTGCCTGATACCTCCTGTTCATTGGACATCCAAATATATGTACTTTGTCCACCAATAATAGTTCACCCAACTGCCTAAACAAAGCAGTTCTATGAGTTTTTTTCACTTATCTTTGCAATTTATTATATATATATATATATATATATATATATATATATATATTTTTTGGTTCCTCCTGCCTGTAGCAGATTTTTGTACTGTGCTCCGTTGGGGGGAGATGGACCCCCCCTGCCCGGCACAGATAGATCTCGTGAGGGGTGCTGAGGTTGGGGGGTTCCCTCCTCCCTCGGGAGTTTGGAGCTTCCGCAATAACTTGCTGAGATAAATCTGCTCCTTCTCATCTTCAACGTGTAATGTGTCTTTTGAATTGTAACTTTGTCTGATGTTAACAGATGGCTCTGCCTGCACCATTGTCAATATATTTTTGAAGTTTATTAATAAACAACTATTGAAAGTAAAATTTTGAATTTAGACCCAGTGTTACAGGAATATAAGAAAAAAGTAAAGGTATGGGAGACGCTTCCTCTGTCTCTATTGTGACGTATATATTTAATAAAAATGAAGATCCTTCCCAGGCTGCTATATTTGTTCAGAAATTCATCACAATGGTTACCAAAAAGTTTTTTACACAGCTTCACTGTATCATATCCTCATTTATATGGCAAAATAAAATAGCTAGAATAAAGTTAAGTTCACTTATGCGCCCAGTGGAACAGGGGGGGGTTAGCTTTCCCAGACCTTTATAAATATTATTTAGCAACACAGTTGGTGACAATAGGGAGATGGTTGAATCCTGATTGATATGATCCTGCTAGAATGGTGGAGGCGGCAGTGGTCCAGGCTCTGGAGGAACTGCAGGCATTGCCATTCCATGGGCCAAAATACAGGCAAGACTTAACCCCTTCAATGATAACAACAGTAAAGGCATGGTAAGTCGGTATGGCAAGGGAGAGTAATCTAAAAACAGATATATCCCCAAAAACTCCATTATGGAGAAATCCTGAACTTGCACATTCAGCCTCTATTCAGGAGGACCCTAGAGCATGGACAAAATTCAAAGTCAGAAAAATATAACAAGTAATACATGAGGGAAAAATATCCTCATTCGTAGATATGAGACAAAAATGGAATGTGCCTGAGAACATTTTTTTTAGACATATGCAGCTGGTACATGCTCTGTCAGCCCAGTTCCCTGAGGGTATCCCACAGTTAATAGAAACAGGTTCAGAACAAATGGTGAGAAAGAGAAAGGAAAAAGGGATGATCTCAACTTTATACACTTATTTAGTAAAGAGAGAACCATCACATATGATTCAATTATGTGAGTGTTGGTTGAGAGATGTCCCAAAATTATCAGCAGAAAATTTGGGGGGGGGATATATAAATTTCCATTCCAGATTTTAGTGTCACTCCGAGACAAACTAATTCAATTCAAAATAACACATAGGAGTTATTATACACCGTATAAATTGTTCCAAATATTTACATCAAATTCTCAAAACTGTTGGAGGTGTGCAGGTACCCCAGGAAACTGTATCCATATATTCTGGTCCTGTCCAAAGATAATGTTATTTTGGAGAGAGGTTTTTAGAGTAATTGATAAAGTGAGAGGTCTGCCTGCTGGGACTAGTGGAGGAAAACATGGCCCCTATAGAAAGAACACAGGGGGGTCTTTTGCTCTTCTATGAAAGAAAGGCAATAGTGTTAAATTGGAAGAGGGTGGAAGCTCCCTCGTTGGCATAATGGAAAAAATTGGTAAATAGTAATCTGTCACTATATAAAGAGACATATTGTAATAGAGGAAACGGGGAGAAATATAAGAAAATATGGGAAAATTGGATAAAGAATGTGACGACGGCTTCAGGGTAGGGTTTAAGAAAGAGGTTAAATTAATTAAATGAATATAATGTATAAATGTAACTTATGTATTTGTGATGAAATGTTTTGTACTAATGTGATTTTAGAGAAATTTGGAGAAAGTTGGTAAATGAAAATGTGAAATGTATACTTGGATATGAGAAAGGAAAAAAATTAATAAAGAGATTTAAAAAAAAGATATGGGTATCTGGGTAGGATGTATGGCAGGTCCAGATGTATTAGTCATTGTTGGTGGTAATGACGTATCCATTTGTACCTGGGCAGAGATATCAGAAAGGGGCAAAGTATCCTTCTTTTGCCAATTAAAAACAAAATTGGTTTTGTAGTCATTAACTTCCTGTGTGTATTTATTTTGCTTTTTAATGCTTTGTTCTTTCTCTTCCTTCTCAAGGTGGCTTTTGAGATTAGTTGAGAGAGAAACATATTCGGGTGTGGACATGTGTGGAAGGCGTTGGTCTGAGTTCCTCATTTCCTTATCAATACCAGACAGTCTCAGCTTCTTTTTATCAACAAGAAAACACAAGAAACGAATGCCAGCTTCATTAAAATAACAAAACCATGCCTCAGTATCTAGGTCACCCTGCTGAGGATAAACGTCCCAGCGCAGACCCCTAGGAACCATACGTTCCTTGGAGTATTGCTCCAGAAAAGCTATGTCCCATTCCAAGTGGATCTCAGTAACCATGAGGTTTTTTTTTTCTTTTTTTTTCCACCTCAGACTTAACCATTTACAGAGGAAGGTCGCGAGACTTGCCCGCCTTTCATTTGCCCGCCCTATCTCCTTCCTGGTTTCGCATCATATGTGGAAGTTTTTATATGTGGGGGGGTTTTTTTCCCCCTTTCTTCTATCTTAATTTTGATACTTTCTTATATTGTATCCATCCTTAAAAATCTGAAAAAGTCTTACCAAGTACTATGCCCTATGCAGCCATTAGCTCCGAAAATGTCATGGAATTTTTAAACTCTGTCCACTTAGACCAGATCTTGTCAAATTCCTCTAAACCGTCTGAATCACTTAACCTTAGGAATTCAAAATTTTGAATGGAATTCATTTTATTACACCATTCTTTAATGGAGGGACTTTCCCTTTCTTGCCAGTGACTGGCTATCAGACTTTTAGCAGCAGTTAACAGGTGGGGTAAAAGACTTTTCTGATATTCTTTCATAAGTAATCTTATCCTCTGATGCAAACATCCCCAGGGGTCACCTGGAATCTCTGTGTTCGTTATTTCAGTAATTAATTGTCTAATTCTTCTCCAATACAATTTAATTTTTGGACACCATATATGAGCCATATCTCCGATCTGCCCGCATCCGCGCCAGCACAACTCTGAGGCTTCTTTCTTATATTTGTGAGCCTTGTCAGGGGTAATATACCATCGCAATAAGCATTTATAATTTAACTCGATTGTTTTACTATTTGCTGATGAGGTATGCACTCTTCTCCATATTTGTTTTAATTATACAATACTCAGAGAGGATCCCAGTTCCTCCTCCCACTTTTTTATATATGGTGGAGTGTCCAATTGATCAAATTCCATCATATTTTTATAAATCTTAGAAATAACTCCTTTCCCTGTTTGTCCTTGACTAATTCTCTCAAGTGGGCGTAGGTTTTCTACTGATCTACACGGCTGTGGGAGAGCCTCAAAAAAATGTTTTAACTGGGCGTACCGCCATTCTTTATCTCTATTACCTCCCCTTTGTCCTTTAATTCCTCATAGGTATTCAATTTATCTCGCGTCATGACATCCTTCAGCTGAGCTTTTTTTTTTTTTATCCATTTACCAGATATATTTGCCAATGATATTTCTGTTCCATTCAACTTTCCTCTAAGGAACAAGTATCTGCCCTCTGGATCTGCCGTTCTCTCATCTACTATGAACCTGATCTCTTTGGCAAAGCCTATAGCGACCCCTTTCGCTCGGCTAATTGGAGAATCTCCAAAATACCACACCGGGTGAAATTGTGTCATATTTTTGCGATTTGTTTCTAAGGTAAGATGAGTCTCCTGTAACATGATCACATCACCCTTCAATAAACTGAGCTCCTTCATTACATTTGCACGCTTTATGGGTGCATTTAGGCCCCTAACATTATAAGATATTATGTTTATCTCCGACATTTTTTTGGAAATATTCTTCTAAATATTTTGGCGGTATTCTGGAGTCCCCCCTTCCCTTCTACTAATCCCTCCCTATCTTCCCTACCCCCCTCTAACTCCTTCCCACCCCCCCTACCCCCCCTCCCCCCCCCCCCTGTCCCTTGGAGGAAATACTGGCCTCTCTGAGGCCCTTGGCTGTGGCCCTCCTTTCCTTTTCCCGGCCCCCAGCTCATCCTCCTCGAGGTTGAGCCTTGAGGGATTACAAAAATCGAGCACTCTTCCCCCCCAAATTCACCCCTTCCAGCTCCATCCCTCCCAAACATCCCCGCATATACATCCCTTTACCTATGTGTCATGAAATAACAACATTTTCTCTCGTCTTTTTTTTTTTTTTTCCTTTTCTTTTCCCTCTTTTGAGACATAACACCTTCTCTTATGTACCTCACCCTCTTTTAGCCTCTCCCTACAATTTCTTTCTGCCCGGTGGTCTCTTCCAAACCGGTTGCCATTCCTGAACTTCTTCTGTACTATCTATTTGCTCTGATCTCTCCCACCATCCTGGGATCTCAATTAGGTCTATATTCAATCTTCTACAGAAATTTGGGGTCTCCTCTGGGAATCTTAATGTTGCTGAACGGCCCTCCTTACGGCCTGTCAAACAAGCCGGAAAACCCCATGTATACTGAATATTTTGTGATTTAAGTAGGTCCAGTAATGGCTTCAATGTTCTTCTCCGAGATAACGTTTCACCTGATAGATCTGGAAAAACCTGTAGACTAGTCTCTCGATATTTGGTCGGTTGGTTAGCTTTCATATAGCTATTTATTAACTCCTTGTCTTGATAGTTATGGAATCTAGCTATCACATCTCTTGGAACCTCTGCCCCTACTTCTGGTGGTTTTCTAATCCGGTGTATCCTTTCGAACTTGATTTTACTTGTGACATCTTTTGTACCCAACATATGACCAAATATCTCATCCAATTGTTCTTGTAAATTATCTTCACCTGATTGTTCAGGTAGGACTCTGATCCTTATATTCTTTCTTCTGTTCCTATTCTCCTGGTCCTCAATTTTATACCTCATGTATCTCTGTTCTTTACATATATCTTCCACTTGTTTCTTTAAACCTTTTATTTCTAAGCTATGACAGTCCATTCTCTCTTCTACTTCCTCCACTCTTTTCAGCATGTGTTTCATGTCCTCCCTCAGGCTATTTATTTCTCCTTTTATAGAGGACTCTAGTCTTAGTTCCATGCTTGCTAGCATTTCGGCCATATCCCCTTTCGTTAATTGTTGCTTTTTTTGTCTTGTTTCCATTTCTCCGTCGTCCTCTAGTTCTTCTCTCAACAAACTGGTAGAGTCAGAGTTTGTTTTAGCACTCGCTTTATTAATAGGGCTGGCTTTTCCCCCTTCCTGTATTATATATTTTCTTATAGATCCGGGGCTTGCGCTTACTCTAGGTATATTTGCGACCGCTCCTCCGCCCGATCTCCCCTTCATCTTTAAACTCATGAAAGACAATTCCCGGTATGTGCTCCTTCAGGGGGGGCACAAGGTGCAACAAAGGGTGTGCTTACCTATCGGGCAATATTAGGCCTAACCTAGGTCAGTCCAAAAGTTAACAAGACCCCTCAACCGAGTGGCATATAACAGTGTAGATGAGACCATGAAAAATACCACTAATAATATCCGTAGTGATGTCGTAATAATGTCGCAAGATAATAATGAATATGCAGAGGACGGACGATCGCCCACAATTATTCCATCCAACCACCCACTGTTAGTACTGTTAGTTAGTACTGTAACTAAATGGTGAGAGAAACAGAGCTAGTGACTTAAATTTCCAAAATATTCAGTGATATCCAAAGAAAAAGTTTTTAAGAGAATTCTCAGTTTCTTATGTCTCTACCCAGCGAGACCAACTCTTTCCTCTTTAACTGTTTTAGTTGTTTAGATCATTTGCTCATAAAACCATTTCCATAACGTATATGTAATATCAAGCAACCAAATGACATCCCCTGCTCTCCTCCACCCCAAATACACGGGTGCTAGTATCAGCCCCAGCACGGGTCAATGCCAGTGTATGTTAGTTAGAGCAGGCAGTAACGGCAGTAATGGTAGGGTTCAGCAGGGTTAATATAGTTGACAGGGTTAATAATAATTGGTTTAATTATCACAAATCATAGATGTCATAAATAGTACCATTATCCAAAAAAAAAAAGAAAAAACGCTCAGACCCCACTCACTAATTCATTTGTTCATTATGCTGACCATCAATCCTTAATCTTAAGCAATGCACTGCCCTTGTAATGCACCATAATGCTTTCCAGGTAAAAAGGTCTCCGTGGGTAAGCAAAATAAAGCAGCAGCTATCACAGTGCAGCAGCAACAGTATAATAATTGAATAATAGGTATGATGGATAAGCAGCTAGTAGTGAGCGATCCGAAAAATAATCCAGACACCTGTTCCCGGCAATCTCCAGCCCGACACAATCACTCCCCCTCTACCTCTACTGCATCCCCCACGCAATACCTGCTATGACCCTGACCTGACCCACCGCCTGCTACTATGGTTTATCGGTACGGTACGGGACGCGGGGGAAAGGTAGGTACGATGGAAACATGGGGGTTTAGTAGGGTCATTGGACGTAGGAGCACGTGGAAGTCTATACCGGCCTGTGTGCCGTTGTGACTGACCCGCTGTTCTATGGCGGGTCTATAGCAGTATGTAGAATCTGTAGAGTCTGACTATGGTCGGCAGTGTGGCAGTATAACAATGCGGGATATTAAACACAAGTGTAACGGAGATACAGAGTACCTGATACATCGGGCGGCGTGTGACCGTAGCGATCTTACTGCGATCTTACTGTGCGGGCGGCATGATGGCTTGACGGCTTCAGGTCCGCCGCATGTCCGCCCCCGTGCTGTGAGGAAATCAGGTGAGGTGAGGTTTAAGCCTCATGAAAAGACCACTTATTTCGGAGTTGGTATTCAAAGGGACAAAAACCCTTCCGTATTAAAGGAACGGGCCGTCCTGTATTCAAACACATCCATGTTCCATCAAATATGGAAATAATCTAAAGCAAACAGTGGCTGCAACAATTCAAATCTAGAAAAAAGTGCAATATAAGTGGAAAAAGTTGCCTTACTAATAGAAAAGTGTGGTAGCAGCCAGCATCAACAATGAGACTAAGGATGAGCCGAACGAGCTGTTCGGTTCGCATCAGAACTTGCGAACACACCAAATGTTCGTGTGAACTTTAGAACCCCGTTAAAGTCTATGGGACTCGAACATTTGAAATCTAAAGTGTTAATTTTAAAGGCTAATATGCAAGTTATTGTCCCAAAAACTGTTTGGGGACCCGGGTCCTGTCCCAGGAAACATGTATCAATGCAAAAAAAGTTTTAAAAACGGCCGTTTTTTCAGGAGCAGTGAATTTAATAATGCTAAAAGTGAAACAATAAAAGTGTAATATTACTTTAAATTTCGTACCTAGGGGGGGTGTAAAGTCAGCATGTGAAAAAGCGCATGTTTCCCGTACATAGAACTGTCCCTGCACAAAGTGTCATTTCTGAAAGAAAAAAAAGTATTTTAAAACCGGCTTTGCGGCTCTAATGAATTGTCGGCTCTGGCAATTCAGAGATGATTCATTCATAAAGAAAAATGTGGGGGTCCCCCAAATTCCATTAACAGGCCCTTCAGGTCTGATATGGATATTAAGTGGAACCCCGCCATCAATTTAAAAAAAAAATGACGTGGGGTTCCCCCCAAATATCCATACCAGACCCTTCAGGTTTGGTGTGGATTTTAAGGGGAACTCCACCCCAAATAAAAAAAAATGGCGTGGAGTTCCCCCAAAAATCCACACCAGACCCTTATCCGAGCACGTTAACCTGGCCGGCCGCAGAAAAGAGGGTGGGACAGAGTGCGGCCCCCCCCTTACCTGAACCGCACCAGGCCACATGCCCTCAACATGGGGAGGATGTCCCCATGTTGATGGGGACAAGGGCCTCATCCCCACAACCCTTGCCCGGTGGTTGTGGGGGTCTGCGGGTGGGGGGGATTATCAGAATCTGGAAGACCCCTTTAACAAAGGGGACCCCCAGATCCTGGCCCCCCCCTATGTGAATTGGTAATGGGGTACACTGTACCTCTACCATTTCACGAAGGAAGTGTAAATAGTTAAAAAAAAAAACAGCACAGACACAGTAGAAAAAATTCCTTTATTAATAAAAAATAAAAAAATAATCCAGCGGTGATAATCCACTCTTGATGCGGCTCCCTGCTCCAACGTTGTCTTCTATCCAGCGACGGATGATCTCTCCAGCGACGGGTGATCAGTGGTCTGGTCCAGCGATGAGAAGATCCATCTGTCCAGAGCGCAGCAGGTGAGCTCCACTCTCCGCTGGACACAGCCCAGCGTAATGATGCGCTGGAGCTTTGACATTTCTTATATAGGGGAAGCGGCCACCCGTCACGTGACCCTTGTACGTCACTGGGAATGCCCGGTCTTCCTGGGACAGGACCCAGGGCCCCAAACACTTTTTAGGACAATAACTTGCATATTAGCCTTTAAAATTAACACTTTAGATTTCTCCCATAGACTTTAACAGGGTGTTCCGCGGCTTTTCGAATTTGAACATGAATTCAACTCGAACTCAAAGCTCATCCCTAAATGAGACGTATTGTGAAAAAAAAATAAAAAACAAACAGATGCAGCGCTGAGAAATAAATGAAACCCTGAAAAGGTGATAACAGGGTTATTGGTGAAATTGTGTATCTAGTACAGACTACACATCAGTAGAGGACAGAACATCAAATACTGATGGGACAAAACCTATAATAACATCCAAACAGGGAAAAAAAACACCTTACGGGGGTATGTGATGGTAAATGGGAAAAATCATGTGTAAGAAAAATACAGTAAATGACCTATAAGTTTGAGAAATAAAAAACAGTACGTATATAGTCCATAAACCCTATATAACAAAGATCATAGATCAGGAAGGAGTGAGCTCCCTACACAAGTTCATATAGGTAATCATTGTTCTAATTCTTCAATATGGAACAATAAGATGTTATCATTCTTGCAGACATGCGAGGTAGTCAGGAAACACGACACCCAGGGCAGTGACTCCAACACCAGGAAGGGGGGAATGAATACTCTTACCCCGTATCGTGGACACACACGCCAGCGGCCGTGGGTCAAATAGGCAAGGACTAATCCTCTGCGGCACATATGCTAGTTGGAACTCCTGTGAGGGGAAGCTTCCTGTATCCAAGTCAAACAAGGAAAATGTTGAGGGGACGTGGCTTGGCACGCAACGAGGATGGCAGCACACTGAAGGAGCTCCACCGCACACACAGCTGATCATAACCCATCACCTGACCATCTGCTCTCAGATGCCAGGCAAGCGACTCTATTCAACCCCTCACTCTCGCCCGAGAAGCAGCTCAGTATCCTACTCGGCTAAGGACATTGCAGACCTTTTTAAAACAAAATCTGTGGTGCACGGTGGTGATATGAGGCCCAAGATGGCGCCAGCCCGCTACGATGAGGACTGCAGTGAGGACTCTGTCAGCTCCTGAGGATTCAAGCAGGGGTAAGTCCAGACCGGATCACCTCTTAACCTATGCTAAAATGTCTGTGATAGCGGCGGACATCAAGGCAACGTTCTCAGCGGCTATCACAGATCTGAAAACAAGCATGTTAGCGCTCAATGAAAAGATGGCTGCTACGGAAAATGCTGGAAAGCACAGAGACAAGGCCATACACAGATTCGATAGGGCCACAATAGCTCAGTCGCAGCACTTTATTGACATGAACAGGCATATCGAAGACTTGGACAACAGGGGCAGGAGGTGCAATATACAGGTGATGGGGATCCCAGAGTCCGTAGAGCCTGAAAAGATTGTCACAACACTCCAGAGGGTCTTTAACAGCTTGTTGGATATAAAGAAGCTGGGGCATGAAGATCATTTTGATCAAGTTAGCCCTTCCTACCAGGGACATTTTCAGTTTTGACCACACTTTAATTAGAGCTCGGATACGGCCCAGCAGGGGTGATAGGTTAAGGGGGATATATTCTAGTATTTCCGGGGTGACCTGAATTCCTAAATATTTAAACTGGAGGTTACCGGTATTTGAAGCGCAGCTAAACTCTGGGGGCCTGATTCACGTAGAGAGGCGCAAAATTAGTTTCTCCTAATGTATGTCATTTAAGTTACAGCGGCTGAATTTTGTGACGTAAGTGCCGTATCCACAGCACATTTGCGGCCAAATTTGCGCCAGCGTAACATAAATACCGAGGCGTAAGGCAGGGTTATTGCAAGTGGGAAGGAAGTGGGCGTGCTCCATTGAAATGAGCCGTGACCCCATGCAAATGAAGGGACGGCCGCACTGCGCATGCGCGCACGCATCTGTACCTCACTGGGCATGTGCAATCAGTGAGATAGGAAAAAGGCCAAGCATACTTAGTTTGAGAATCGCCCTGTGCTTAAATAGCCCCAGACAAACGCATTGTGAAGGATGCTTCAGTTTAAATTCTCCCTGCTAAGTAATATTGTGTGTGTGTGTTAAGTGTAACAGGTGATTTCAGGTGTGACTCACCCCTCTGCTAACAGGCTTTTGAAATGTTAATGACCCTTCCTCAGCCAGTCCTATTTCAAAGGGTAATTATGTGTGTGAAGGAGCCATGTGGTTACTGTTTACTGTGATTAGAAGTGGCTCATGTTAATTATTCTGATTGCTTCATTGTGGTAATTATCCCTTCTATATGCGGGTCCAGGCTGCCCAGATAATGTATTCTGTACAGCTAGTAATTACCTTCACTGATGTCATTATCTAAAGAAAATGTGTTTTCTGGGTCGGCTCCGAAATGTCTGCCTATAATCTGTATGGGAGCCCCAGTGTGAGGGGGCGGAGATTTGTCATTGTAACAGTTTTGGAAATTACATATAAGCTGTGTGTTATACCATTAAAGTCTGTCGTGTTCCAGCAGTAAGCTTGGGCTCATGTGTGGTTGATTCTGTGATTTTCTTTTATGGGAAGAAGGGAATGCTTGACGGGGATATCATTCTAATTCCGTCACAGACACCTATCAGCAAAAGTATTCAGGCATAGGACACACCCCTTGCCACACCCCCTTAAAGGAGAATTGTACAAAAAAACAAGATTGGTTCAACCCACAAGTGCTTTTTTTACCACTACTATTCCTTTATATTGGCTTTTGGAATTTACAAATGCAACAATTTAGAAATCGCATGAAGGGTTTAGCACTGGAAAACACTTTGATAGATAAAAAGTGAATTTTATATACATCTGTATAGATCAGACCAAAATGAGGGACACATGAGGAGTAATGAGGGACAGAGGGACATTGCTCCTAATCAGGGACAGTCCCTCGAAATCAGGGACAGTTAGGAGGTATGGAAGTGGGCTGCAACTGGGAGCAAATTGTCCGGCTGGCAGTCTTGCTGTGACCTCATTGATCTCTACAGGCGAGTTTGCCAGCTGGCGCCATCGGTCAGACTCTGCAGCCCGAGTTTAAAAGTCTAACTTTCATCTTGGAGCTGCCATTTCTTTTTTAGAATTCTTAAAAAAATATAAAAAATAAAAAATGTTCCCCCAAATCCACACCAAACATGTCCCGTGATTAGCTGAACTTTTTTATTCAGTAGTTTTGGATAAACTAAGAAATAGTTAAAAGAAAACTTTTTAGACCATTGCCCCTCCCCCTGTTAGGTCACCAGTTACAAAGAACTGAAGAGTTATCATAGATTTCCTGTAGATTGTGTGATTCAGAATCTGCAAATATTCTGAAGAAATGAAGGAACGCCCCATAAGGAAATATAAAAAAATGACAACATAGATATTTATCACAGCATTTGCCTTTGAACGAGAATTATTCTACATCACCAAAAAACACAAATAAGTGTAATAATAAAAAGTAGCCGCAAAAAAGGGGAGTGAGGACCGGTTCACACCTAGACATTGTTTAGTGAATATTCAGTTTTGCATTAACACACGACAGTCCATGTAACAGGGGTTCCTATGGGTCACATTCACAGCTGTGCATTTTATAGAAAGGGCCGGGGATATTTTTTCTGTTTTTTGGTTCCAGAGACTTCAATGGATCAAAATGGTTTATTGAAAAAGACAAAATGCACCCGGAATATGTAAACTGTAACCTGCATAGGTGTGAACCAGGACTAAATGTAACAAATACCATATTTCTCAGATTGACAGATCACCATCTAGTGGCAGAACTTGTAAACTACAGGCTGCTACGATATTTATTATACAGAACTCTTCCTCCCACTTCTTGAAATGAAGAGAAATAAATACAAACCTGCACCATATATAGAGACAGGTAGGTAGATTCAGGTACGTTGCCGCAACTTTAAGGCGGCGTAGCTTAGGGCATTTAAGCTACGCCGCCGTAAGTTAGTGAGGCAAGTACATGATTCACAATGCCAGCCTTGCCAGCGTCATTGTAGCGTTGCTCTCCTGGGGTTTGGGGGTTCCTGAATGGGGTCATCATATGGGGTCCCAGGGCATATCCAGAGTCACCTGGAAGGGAAAAGACAGGAGGATATTAGTCAGCCCTTGAGGCAGAACAGAGGGAGGAAGAGGAGGACTTCCTTACCTCTCAAGGCCCCCTTTATCCAGACACTGTTCCTGCTTGCCCACCTGGAACACAGGAAGAGGAGGAGGAGGATGAGGAGGAGGAGGAGGAGGAGGAGGAGGATTGTATCAGCAGCATGGAGGTGGAGCCTAGCACTCAGCATCAACAGCAGCAGTCTTCAAGGGATCATTTACAGTCCCAAGGAACACGTGGACTTTTACGTGGCTGGGATGAGGTGGCTGAGGATCCTGTCGTCCTCAGTGACCCAGAGGACTGTGCCCCGAATGCCTCTGCAAACCTACGCTGCATGGCCTCCCTGATCCTGCAAAGCCTGCATAAGGATCCTCGTGTACGTGCTATCAAGCAGAGGGATCATTACTGGCTGGCAACTCTCCTTGATCCACGTTACAAAAGTAAGGTAACGGATCTTATGTTGCCATCGCAGAGGGAGCAGAAGATGAAACTTCTGCGGGAGGCCTTGCAGAAGGGTCTGTGCAATGCGTTCCCAGAACCGGGGAGATTACCAAAACCTGGCCCTGGACAACGTCTTGCTGAGGCTTCGGTGAGTCAGAGAAGGAGCGGTGGAGAAGGTGGCCGTCTGACCGATGCGTTCAGACAATTTTTTAGTCCGCAGCCCCAAGGTCTGACCGGTTCCAGCAACCATCGCCAGCGTCTGGTTTACATGGTCCGGGAATACCTAGCCGCAAGATCCGACTTTGACAGCTTCCCCACGAAAAATCCTCTGGCTTACTGGGTCTTGAGGATGGATCACTGGCCAGAGCTTGCACAGTACGCAATTGAGCTACTGGCTTGCCCTGCATCCAGTGTTCTTTCAGAACGCACATTCAGTGCTGCTGGAGGCTTTGTGACCGATCACAGGGTGCGCCTCTCCACCGACTCTTTTGATCGACTGACCTTCATCAAAATGAATCAGGCTTGGATCAACACCGGCTACCAAGAACCTGATGCTGATGTTACTGAATAAGAATTTTGTGTTGAAATATCAGATCCCTTGGAGACTGCTGATGTTGAGTGACTGTCCTGTTGTGCTGCTGATGGAATATCCTTCTCCTCCTCACTTTTCATGCTGTTAGCTAGTAAGAAATTTTGTTTTTCTGTGCTCCGCCACCAGTGCCTAAGGCCTAATTTTTCTGCCCCTGTTTAACAGGGGCGTCTAATAAAAATTTTTGATGCAGTACTTTGCATGTGGCCTAAGGCACAATTGTTGTGCCCCTGTATAACAGGGGCGCCTAATAACAATTTTTGATGCAATACTTTGCACGTGGCTCCTTGTTGCGCTCCAATTACAGAGTTTGGGAGGGGTTGCAGTGTTATGTTGCGCCTACAGACACATTTTTATGCCCCTTTGTAACAGGGGCGCCTAATAACAATTTTTGATGCAATACTTTGCACTTGGCTCCTTGTTAAGCTCCAATTACAGATATTGGGAGGGGTTGCAGTGTTATGTTGCGCCTACGGACACATTTTTATGCCCCTGTGTAACAGGGGCGCCTAATAACAATTTTTGATGCAATACTTTGCACGTGGCTCTTTGTTGCGCTACAATTACAGTATGTTTGAGGGGTGCCCTTTTTTCTACAATTTTGCTTTCCCAAAAAGATATTGATCGATATATTGTTCCCACACAGCACGTGCGCAAGCAGTATTAAATTACCTTGTTCTTATAATAATTTCATACTGTGCAGGGACATTTCTAAACATGTGCCACTACTAGAGACACACAGCAGGTGTGATATTTGAAGGAATTTTAATTTTTTTTCACTTTAAACATCATTAAAATCGCTGCTCCGGAAAAACGTCCGTTTTTAAAATATTTTTTTAGATTGATACATGTTCCCTGGGGCAAGACCCGGGTTCTGAAAGACGTTTACCAACATTAAATTGAATATTGGTCTTTAAAATGATCGTTTTTGAATTCGAACGTTCGAGTCCCATAGACTTCAATGGGGTTCTAAATGTTCGCACGAACCCGCGGTCTGTTCGAACGTTCTGATGCGAACCGAACCCGGGTATGTTCGCCTCATCCCTACTCCTGGGAGCTTTTGCCATTGTTCCCAGGAAACATTGCGGAGGTCTACCGCGAGTTATCATGGGATTTAGAAAGAACTTGCTTAAAGTTCTTTCTAAATCCCGCGATAACTCGCGGCAGACCTCCACAATTGCGGTTTAGTAATTATGCATTTGAGCGTATCATTTAATTTTTTTTGGTGGGGGAGTGGATCTTGGGTGGGAGTTCCCACACTTTTTTCCCCAGGACTTGACCCCTGGTACGATCCCATTCACAATGTCTCCCAGCTGGAATCCTGATGTTTAGAATCCAGCACAACTTAGATAATGTATCCCTGCCCCCCTTCTCTATACCCCTCCACAGAGGGCACATCTGAATTATTTAGGGCAATGGAATAAGGAGACACGTTTCTTCTTTTTCCACGTGTTATGTTACCAAAATGGTCCTTCATTCTGTCCCTTATGCCGCGCGCACACGGGCATGAATCTCGTCAGGTAAAAAATGTTGTTTTTCCCGACAAGATTCTTGGCAAGAATCTCTTGCCGCCCGAGTGTACACACAGTCCTTTCAAAAGAACCGCAGTTCTCTTGAAAGGCAAGAACGCGGTGAGGTCATCGTGTATTATGAGCATGCGCTCGTCACATTCGATGCCATCGCCGCCATCTTGCTACACCCTACCTATGCCGTGGATGCTACCTCGCATGCGTCACAGTCATTTTGAGCATGTGCGGGTTTCCACGGCGACAGGTAAGTATACAGACACTCAGGTTTCTCGTCCGGGAAACAGGCCGACAAGAATCTAGTAGAGAAAATAAAGAGTAGGATCTCTATTTTTCTCGTCGAGATTCTGGGCAGATTTCCCGACGGGAAACCTGAAAGCCTCGCACACGTGCTCGGTTTCCTCGACAGGAAAGCTCTGCCAGCAGTTTTCCTTCTGAGAAAATTGAGCGTGTGTACGAGGCCTTAGTGTTCTTTCAGTCAGGTGGTAAGATTACCACCCTGAGAAAAGTGATCCACAGTGAATCGCTTTAGAGAAGATGGTATGGCAGCGGCTGGCAGGCATTTAGAAGATGGCACTGCCCCCCACTGATGCCTGGGAGCTTTTTTTTATATTTTTGTTACTGTTTCTAATTGCTGAAGAACAATTTTACATTGTAGAAGCGGGCTGCAACTGCGAGCAAAATGTCCGGCTGACAGTTGTGCTGTGACCTCACTGATCTCTACAGGAGAGTTTGCCAGCTGGTGCCATCGGTCAGACTCTGCAGCCCGAGTTTAAAAGGCCTCGAGCAAAGGAGGTATTACCATCACCAATACATGAATGCTTCCTGCTGTAAAGTGAACTGTCACTGGTTGCTTGGCAACCATTATCCCCGCCTTCTAAACAAGCCAATGGTCATCCCAGGAGGTGCCACTGACCAAATCGCCATGACCGTATTTGATGAAGATTGTCAGACAATTCCCAGCCAATGTTCTAACTTTCATCTTGGAGCTGTCATTTCTTTTTTAGAATTCTTAAAGAAAAAATATAAAAAATAAAAAATGTTCCCCCAAATCCACACCAAACATGTCCCGTGATTAGCTGAACTTTTTTATTCAGTAGTTTTGGATAAAGTAAGAAATAGTTAAAAGAAAACTTTTTAGACCATTGCCCCTCCCCCTGTTAGGTCACCAGTTACAAAGAACTGAAGAGTCATCATAGATTTCCTGTAGATTGTGTGATTCAGAATCTGCAAATATTCTGAAGAAATGAAGGAACGCCCCATAAGGAAATATAAAAAATTACAACATAGATTTTTATCACAGCATTTGCCTTTGAACAAGAATTATTCTATGTGACGGTATTGGTATGATATCCCCGTCAAAGATTCCCTTCTTCCATAAGAACATCACCCAATATTCCACTAGGAGGAATATTCCTGAGATCGCTCATTAAGCCACACATGAGTCAGAGCTCACTGCTGGAACAAGACAGACTTTAATGGTTTCTTCTCAGCTTTATATACAGTACCAGGCATTAAAGCAACCATGAGATCTCCACCCCTCTAATCACACACTAAGGCTAATTACTACAACATTCTAGACAGGTCGGCACCGGCCTATAATTATCATGTCTAATCACTGCACATTCCTTAATTAATGGCATCAAACAAACCACCTTCACACACTGAGTTTCCTAGGCAGACGTTTTGTCTCCGCATGCCGCTTGACACCTATTCACACCTCTGAGCATCAATAGGTTTTAGACAGTGTTATCACACAATTAAAGGCCTTTTAAAAGCTAGCCTTATTTAACATATTAACAGAGAGATGAGTCACACATGAAATCACCTTCTAACACAGCATTAACCAAGCAGGGAGAATTTAAACTGAAGCATCCTTGACAATGGCCCCCCTTTTTCTCCCTGCTCCGGCAACCCGGTTGGACCTTTCCTGGTCCAGTAGGGTTGACGGGATCAGAGCTTTTAGTCCGAGGTTAACTCTGTTTGGCGTGACTGACCTCCCTTGGCAACTGCTTCAGACTCAGGTATGCCACCGGGTCGTCAGATCACACGCTGGTCAGTCCCCAAGTCTTTGTGCGATCTGCAGAGTCACCAGAAGTCAGTGTGAAGACGGCGAATGGGTCTGTGCGCCGCCATCTAGGTGTCCCGCTATGGGAGGGGGCAGGTTATGGCTCTGAAGTGACAATCACAGGAGATTCATAAAAAAGAAAAAGTTATATTTGTTGGAATGCTGTAGCACTGGTGCTCAGAGTCCGGGGGGGGGGGGATCAGTGCCCCATAGGGTCAGCTACCCCCTGCTCCCTCCGCAGCCGCCGGTTCTCCTCTTTGAGCTTCTCCAGCTCCATCTCCAGTTCATGGAGCCTGGGGGGGTCAGCCTGCTGTGACCTCAGGTGGTTGTTCTCCTCCTCCATGCGGCTTATGCACTCCTCCAGCTCTATGTACTCACGGATCAGCTCCTGCTTGCTCATGTCCTGCAGGCTCTCCACGTGGTCCTTCATCATAAGGAACTGGGTGGTGGTGTAAGGGGCCACCGGTGGGCCCTTGGCGAACATCTTGGCCCGCATCTGGGACGCCCGCTGCGACTCCCTCTCCCCCATTCGCTTCTTCTCCTCCCAGGTCCGCTTGTTATACGGCTTCCAGGACCTCTTCTTCTTGGAGGGTGGCCAGCGGTGCCTCTTTCTGCCCAGCTCCCTCCAGGGCCCCTCCGGCTCATGGCTGTCGCCCATGACCAGCTGACAATGGTGTTCCCTGTTGTCTGTAATAACAGATTGTACCGTGAGGACTTCGTAAATGGTGTCCAATAGTTCTTCCTGACCCAGCTCCTGGGGATCCCAAGCCGTGTCTACACAATGGGCTGCTGCTGGTGGGCGGTACCCAGGTCGAGACCAATTTGACCTGGTGTTGTCATTCATGGGGCAATTCTGCTTGAAGTGACCCAGCTGTTTGCACCGGAAGCAGCATTGTTCGTTGTCCTCCTGGCATGGATAGCGAGGGCTAGATGTCATCGGTCTGTTAGGAGGTTGGTATCTAGCGGCTGGTGGGTGTGAGGGCGCCGTTGGTCGTGGAGGTTGTACCTGTGGTGTGACCTGGTTCGTCTTGCGAGTATCCGCATATTCATCCGCCAACTTAGCGGCCTCTGGTAGAGTTATGGGCCTGCAAACTCTCACCCAGTCTTTGACGTCCGTCTGGATGTGATTGTAAAATTGCTCCAGGAGCATTAGTTGCAAAATGTCCTCTGCGGTGGTGGCCTGGCTGCTGTTAACCCAGTTAGAGGCCGACAGGGATAACTGGCATGCCCATTCCGCGTAAGAGTCTTTCGTGGTTTTGCGTGAGTCCCTGAACTTCTGTCGGTGGGACTCTGGGGTTACTGCATAACGAGCCAGGAGCACTTCTTTAACCCGGCGTAGCTATTGATATCCTGATCTGGCACGGTCCGGAAAGCATCAGAAGCTTTACCTGACAGTTTGCCTGACAATATTGCAACCCACTCTCCTCTAGCTATTCGGTGCAGGTTACATTGTCGCTCAAAATCTGCCAGGTAGTTATCAATTTCACAGTCCTTTTCATCAAAAGCTTTAAAAGCGCTAAACAGAATTTTTCTTGTGTCTGCTGTGCTGTACTCACTGTTTGGAGAATGTGCGGCTGCTTGTTGGACTGCTGCCAGTTTTAACTGTAGTTCTGCGTCTCTTATTTGTTTAGCCTCCTGTAGTTCTGCGTCTCTTATTTGTTTAGCCTTCTGTAGCTCTGCGTCTCTTATTTGTTTAGCCTCCTCCGCTAACAGGTCCATCACTTTCAGCACCACATCCGCCGTTGGGTTCGGACCGAACCATGCTAGCTTCTCTCTCATTAGCTTGTTGGCTG
The DNA here is from genome assembly GCF_905171775.1 of Rana temporaria. Classification (NCBI taxonomy): domain Eukaryota; kingdom Metazoa; phylum Chordata; class Amphibia; order Anura; family Ranidae; genus Rana; species Rana temporaria. Next base: position 686,840,193 of record NC_053489.1, on the reverse strand, counting down.
GCGATTCCTCCTCCTGAATCACTGGTGTCTCCATCTCTTGTACTGCTGGCGTTGCTGCAACCAAGTTCTCCTGATCTAGCTCCATTGATTCTGCTATGATGACCCGCTTGGTTTTGTTGCTAGCAATCCTTCCACGAACTTCCAGTAGTTCTTCCAGTGTCTGCTTGGAATCCGGGTGTAAAGGAGAGTAGAAGGGAAAATCCCGCTGCTGCCAACCAATTGTGACGGTATTGGTATGATATCCCAGTCAAAGATTCCCTTCTTCCATAAGAACATCACCCAATATTCCACTAGGAGGAATATTCCTGAGATCACCCATTAAGCCACACATGAGTCAGAGCTCACTGCTGGAACAAGACAGACTTTAATGGTTTCTTCTCAGCTTTATATACAGTACCAGGCATTAAAGCAACCATGAGATCCCCACCCCTCTAATCACACACTAAGGCTAATTACTACAACATTCTAGACAGGTCGGCACCGGCCTATAATTATCATGTCTAATCACTGCACATTCCTTAATTAATGGCATCAAACAAACCACCTTCACACACTGAGTTTCCTAGGCAGACGTTTCGTCTCTGCATGCCGCTTGACACCTATTCACACCTCTGAGCATCAATAGGTTTTAGACAGTGTTATCACACAATTAAAGGCCTTTCAAAAGCTAGCCTTATTTAACATATTAACAGAGAGATGAGTCACACATGAAATCACCTTCTAACACAGCATTAACCAAGCAGGGAGAATTTAAACTGAAGCATCCTTCACATTCTACATCACCAAAAAACACAAATAAGTGTAATAATAAAAAGTAGCTGCAAAAAAGGGGAGTGAGGACCGGTTCACACCTAGACATTGTTTAGTGAATATTCAGTTTTGCATTAACACACGACAGTCCATGTAACATGGGGTCCTATGGGTCACATTCACAGCTGTGCATTTTATAGAAAGGGCCGGGGATATTTTTTCTGTTTTTTGGTTCCAGAGACTTCAATGGATCAAAATGGTTTATTGAAAAAGACAAAATGCACCCGGAATATGTAAACTGTAACCTGCATAGGTGTGAACCAGGACTAAATGTAACAAATACCATATTTCTCAGATTGAACGATCACCATCTAGTGGCAGAACTTGTAAACTACAGGCTGCTACGATATTTATTATACAGAACTCTTCCTCCCACTTCTTGAAATGAAGAGAAATAAATACAAACCTGCACCATATATAGAGACAGGTAGGTAGATTCAGGTACGTTGCCGCAACTTTAAGGCAGCATAGCTTAGGGCATTTAAGCTACGCCGCCGTAAGTTAGCGAGGCAAGTACATAATTCACAATGTACTTGCCTGCTAAGTTACGGCGGCGTAGCCTAAAGCGGGCGGGCGTAAGGGCGCCTAATTCAAATGTGTGTAAGGGGGTGTGTTTTATGTTAATGGAGCTTGACCTTACGTTTTTGACATTTTCTTGTAACTGCGCATGCGCCGGGCGCCTACATTTCCCAGTTTGCATTGCGGCTACGTCCGTCGCACGGGCCTATTGATTTCGACGTGGACGTATTCGACGTAATTTCGACGTAAATCCGTATTCACGGACGACTTACGCAAACGACGTAAAAATTTTGAATTTCGACGCGGGAACGGCGGCCATACTTAACATTACTATTCCATCTATTTGATGGAATAACTTTAGGCCTGTAATGCGTTACGTAAACGGCGTAAAAATTTACTGCGGCGGCCGGGCGTACGTTCGTGAATCGGGGTATCTACTGATTTACATATTCTACGCCGACCGCAATGGAAGCGCCATCTAGCGGCCAGCCTCAATATTGCAGCCTAAGATAGGACGGCGCAAGCCGTCGTATCTTAGATATGTTTAAGCGTATCTCTGTTTGAGAATACACTTAAACATAGGTCGGTGCAGATTCAGAGTTAGGTCGGCTTATCTGTAGATAACGGAGAACGGAGTTCCTGCACTTTTTTCACAGCAGGAACGCAGTATCCTTTGCAGGACTAGAGCAGCCGAGCCGCCCGAGCCAATCCTTCACTAAGCGCCGATTCCCAGCTCCAGTCACTGTCAGTGGCAGGCGAACCTTAGTAATCCTTTAAGTTACTGGCCGCTTCCTGTATATGGATTCCTCGGGTAGTGTGCGGGTATTCCTTCACTTCCTCGATGCCGCAATGTCTCCTGGGAGCTTTTGCCATTGTTCCCAGGAAACATTGCGGAGGTCTACCGCGAGTTATCATGGGATTTAGAAAGAACTTGCTTAAAGTTCTTTCTAAATCCCGCGATAACTCTCGGCAGACCTCCACAATTGCGGTTTAGTAATTATGCATTTGAGCGTATCATTTTATTTTTTTTGGTGGGGGAGTGGATCTTGGGTGGGAGTTCCCACACTTTTTTCCCCAGGACTTGACCCCTGGTACTATCCCATTCACAATGTCTCCCAGCTGGAATCCTGATGTTTAGAATCCAGCACAACTTAGATAATGTATCTCTGCCCCCCTTCTCTATACCCCTCCACAGAGGGCACATCTGAATTATTTAGGGCAATGGAATAAGGAGACACGTTTCTTCTTTTTCCATGTGTTATGTTACCAAAATGGTCCTTCATTCTGTCCCTTATGCCGCGTACACACGGGCATGAATCTCGTCAGGTAAAAAATGTTGTTTTTTTCGACAAGATTCTTGGCAAGAATCTCTTGCCGCCCGAGTGTACACACAGTCCTTTCAAAAGAACCGCAGTTCTCTTGAAAGGCAAGAACGCGGTGAGGTCATCGTGTATTACGAGCATGCGCTCGTCACATTCGATGCCATCGCCGCCATCTTGCTACACCCTACCTATGCCGTGGATGCTACCTCGCATGCGTCAAAGTCATTTTGAGCATGTGCGGGTTTCCACGGCGACAGGTAAGTATACAGACACTCAGGTTTCTCATCCGGGAAACAGGCCGACAAGAATCTAGACGAGAAAATAAAGAGTAGGATCTCTATTTTTCTCGTCGAGATTCTGGGCAGATTTCCCGACGGGAAACCTGAAAGCCTCGCACACGCGCTCGGTTTCCTCGACAGGAAAGCTCTGCCAGCAGTTTTCTTGCTGAGAAAATTGAGCGTGTGTACGAGGCCTTAGTGTTCTTTCAGTCAGGTGGTAAGATTACCACCCTGAGAAAAGTGATCCACAGTGAATCGCTTTTCAGAGGATGGTATGGCAGCGGCTGGCACTCACTCATGGATCAGGAGTTATACTACTCTGCTAACTCACACACAGCTCATGAACCTATTGTGCTCAGGGATCCCCGCTGAGCCGACGGAGCGGACAAAAACTGACAGGACGTGTGAAAGAGCCCTAACTCATGTTACAAAACATAACGTTGATACTTGTGCGCTCTCTTCCTGAGTGTCATCACAGACTGGACTTGACTAGCTGCTGCTGCTGCCTGCTTCACACACAGACATACGAAAGAGAACCTTGTGTGCTCTGTGATTTATTCAGAAACTTGAAGTCTTGATGGCTCACATAATCATGTTATAGATAATTTTACAAATCATGAGCTGAGGCTGCTGTTTTTTCAGTTCCCTACACATCCTGAAAGGGGAGGATCTTTGACAACGAATTGAATCAGATTCACTTTCATGATTCGATTCATTCAAACTCTGTAGTGAGTTGATTCACCGATTCGATTCAGTGATTCAGTAGCCAAGCCTAAGTGACTCGTCTGAGCACAATGGGCCAAATCCTCAAAAGGGATACGCAGGCGGAACTGCTGTTCAGCCTGCGTATCCCTGTGCTTATCTTTGGAACTGATCCACAGAAGCAGTTTTCCAAAGATAGGCAGAAGATCCGACATCTGTAAGACACTTACACTGTCAGATCTTAGGATGCAGTACCGCATCCGCCGCTGGGGGCATTTTGCGTTGAAATGCCGCTTTGCGTATGCAAATGAGGACTTACGGAGATCCACAAAGCTTTTAAGCTTTGTTTTTTCTGCGTAAGTTTACGTTTGCATACGTAAAATTAGGGATGCTTTTACAAAGTGTAAACTACTTACACCTTGTAAAAACAGACCTTTTTTTCGATCGCCGCTATTTTTTTAAAATTTTGAATTTTATTTTTCGTCGCATAACTTTTTTTTTACCCGACGCAACTTTATTGACCCGTCGCAATCCACAAAGCTCGACGTAACGTAATTTCGCGCTATGCACGTCGGGAAAATGACGTCACGAGCATGCGCAGTACGGCCGGCGCGGGAGCGCGCCTCATTTAAATGGGAATCGCCCCCATTTGAAGAGCCTTGCGACGGCGGAATTTAAGTTACACAGACCAAAATTTCTAGGTAAGTGCTTTGTGGATCGGGCACTTAGGTAGAAATTTTAAGGCAGTGTAACTTAAATGGAAAAATTTACGTTAGGCCGGATCTTTGTGGATTTGGCCCCAAGTTTCTGAATAAATCACAGAGCACACAAGGTTCTCTTTCGTATTTCTGTGTGTGAAGCAGGCAGCAGCAGCTAGTCAAGTCCAGTCTGTGATGACACTCAGGAAGAGAGCGCACAAGAATCAACGTTATGTTTTGTAACATGAGCTGTGTGTGCCAGTAGTATAACTCTGATCTATGAGTGACTTGTCTGAGCACAATAGGTTCATGAGCTGTGTGTGAGCCAGGAGAGCAGAATAACTCATGAATCTATGAGTGACTCATCAGGTCAAATGCATAAGCTGTGTCAGGGCACTGCCCTTTACGGTCACATTCCCCAGTTGGCTCTGGGTGGAATTGAACCTAGGACCTATCCATTAAGTCCAGCTCTTTGCCTCTGAGCCACTGCTCAAGTATTACTTTGCTTGCTGTCTGTTGGAGCCTGGTGCTGAACCTATGTTACTTTGGACCAATCAGTGGCCTGAGCGGCCTATTTAAGCCAGCCCCTTCCTCCTTGCTAATTGCTGGTTCGTTGTCAGCTTTACCCTGTGAGAGAACCTTGAAACCTGAATACCCTGACCTGTTTGACCCGGATTGGACCTTGACTATTCTCTGCCGTCTCCTACACTTGACCCCTGCCTGCTTATCGGATTTGCTGTTGTCTCCTGCCCCTTGACCTTGGCTTGCTCTCACGGACTTCCTCTGATCTCTCCAACTCCTGACCCACGGCCTCTGACCCGGATTTGCCTTGTTTCCTGTTGGTCCCTTCTGGACTTACCTGCCTGTTCCTGCCTGATCAACGACTGTCTCCAGTCCTCTGCACCTGCCCTGTTTTCGTCAGCTGCACCAAGTCTGCCTACCAGTTCCCGGCACCGGTGCCTCCTTGTGCCGTCCCTCCTCTGTTCTAACTCCAGGGAGTGGTCTGCACAGGGTCGCAAAGGTGAGCCGCCCTCAGCATCTCGGCCTCGGTGAGTACTTACCTTAATGGTCCTGACAAGCTGCTGTGGGAAGTCTTTGAATGAGACTCGGTTCACATTGGTGCGATCATGTGGGAAACCCTGCAATTTTTTTTTAATCATCAGGTCAGGATCCATTTAAACTTTATTTTTTCATGTTTTTGGTGTGCCGGAACAAGCTATAATTTGTATTTTTGGTTATGTTAATATTTTTATATGCATAATTCAAGGTATCTGTTGTGTTTTTTTATTTTTTTGCTGTATTGCAGAGTTTATAGAATATTTATTGCAGCAAAATAAGGTAACTTAAAGCGGAGGTTCACCCGTACATAACACATTTTCCCCTTAGCTTCATGCTCGTTTTGTCTAGGGGAATCGGCTAGTTGTTTTAAAATATGATTCGTACTTACCCGTTTACGAGATGCATCTTCTCCGTCGCTTCCGGGTATGGGCTGCGGGAGCGGGCGTTCCTATTTTGATTGACAGTCTTCCGAGAGGCTTCCGACGGTCGCATCCATCGCATCACGATTTTCCGAAAGAAGCCGAACGTCGGTGCGCAGGCGCAGTATAGAGCCGCACCGACGCTCGGCTTCTTTCGGCTACTAGTGACGCGATGGATGCGACCGTCGGAAGCCTCTCGGAAGACTGTCAATCAAGAAGGAACGCCCGCTCCCGCAGCCCATACCCGGAAGCGACGGAGAAGATGCATCTCGAAAACGGTAAGTACGGATCATATTTTAAAACAACTAGCCGATTCCCCTAGACAAAACGAGCAGGAAGCTAAGGGGAAAACATAAAAAAAAAACTAATTGGGTGAACTCCCGCTTTAACATCTAATATGCATACTGTACTGACTGAGTGTATCAAGGCTGCACTTATGATCCTTAATCTTAGCTTTTAACAAATGAGTCGTGAGTCGATTCAGTGATTCGAATCATTTCACTGAACTGATCCAAATGATTCGACTCACTAAAATGAATCACTCTGCCCAAGTCTACCAGTTCCACCCACCGCCACCAGGAACTTGAGCATGGTTCAAACTACAACTCCCAGAATACACTGCAGCCAGCCAGCCAATCAGCGGCCGCTGTGGCCGAATTCACCATCTACAGAAAAAAAAAAAAATAGCATACAGGCAGCGCGGCCGTTTTGAATATAAAGTAGCCGGGCAGGAGGGCAAACTCCTCCCCTCCCCCTGGGCCAGTCCGCCCCTGGGAACCGCCCAATGATATTACATCAGATCAGGGTTATATGAGGCTGAAAGCTCACACGTTCTAATTACCTTCCCAGCCGCACTTCTACCATCATCTGATTACTGGTCCACCCGTCTCCATCCTCTCTTCTGTATATCTGAGCTGAGCCTCTTCACAAGAGTGGTCACCTACCTGAATTTCCAATGGCGGGTAATGAGGTGAGTGACTTTCTATTAATTGTTATCATTTTTATCAGTGTGATAACCAATCATTTCATACAAGTAGTGAAGAGCTCATAACATAACATTATGTTATATGTAAGTTTTATACTGTTATGACGCGTACACACGATCGGTGAAACCGATGAGAACGGTCTGATGGACCGTTTTCATCAGACCAAACCGATCGTGTGTGGGCCCCATCGGTTATTTATCCATAGGTTGAAAAAATTCAATCTTGTTTTAAATTTAACCGATGGATACCTAACCGATAGAAAAAAAAATTATCGTTTGTCGGCACGTCCATCTGTTAAAAATCCACGCATGCTCAGAATCAAGTCAACCCAACCCCCCCCCGCGCCACTCGCAGACAATGGGACCTGCAGACAGACAGAGAGACAGATATTCCGATAGATAGATAGATAGATAGATAGATAGATAGATAGATAGATAGATAGATAGATAGATAGATAGATAATAAAACAAATAGATAGACAGATATTAAATAGATAGATAGAGGAAGGGGGAGGGGGAGGGAGCGAGAGATAGAGCTTTAGATAATTAGATAGATAATTAGATAGATAGATAGATAGATAGATAGATAGATAGATAGATAGATAGATAGATAGATAGATAGATAGAGAGACATAGCTAGATAGAACTATAGATAAATAGATAATTAAACAGATAGATAGATGGAGGGAGGGGGAGAGAGATAGAGCTATAGATAATTAGATAGATAGATAGATAGATAGATAGATAGATAGATAGATAGATAGATAGATAGATAGATAGATAGATAATTAGACATACAGATAGATATAGATAATTAGATAGATAGAGAGATAGATAATTATACAGACAGATATAGATAGATAGATAGATAGATAGATAGATAGATAGATAGATAGATAGATAGACATAGCTAGATAGAACTATAGATAAATAGATAATTAAACAGATAGATAGATGGAGGGAGGGGGAGAGAGATAGAGCTATAGATAATTAGATAGATAGATAGATAGATAATTAGACATACAGATATAGATAGATAGATAGATAGATAGATAGATAGATAGATAGATAGATAGATAGATAGATAGATAGAGCTGTAGATAGATAGAGCGATAGATAGATAATTAAACAGACAGATAGATGGACATAGATAGATAATTAGACAGATAGATAGATAGAGACATAGAGCTATAGATAGATAGAGAGAGAGATAGATAATTAAACAGACAGATAGATAGATAGATAGATAGATAGATAGATAGATAGATAGATAGATAGATAGATAGATAGAGACATTGGGCAAGATCCTCAAAAGAGATACGGAGTAACTGCTGTTACTCCGTCGTATCTCTGGTTCTAACTTTGGAACTGATCCACAGAATCAGTTTTCCAAAGTTAGGCAGAAGATCCGGCATGTGTAATTGAATTACACTGCCGGATCTTAGGATGCAGTACCGCATCCGCCGCTGGGGGCATTTCGAGTCGAAATGCCGTTTCTGGTATGCAAATTAGCACTTAGGGCGATCCACAAAGCTTTTCAGCTTCGTTTTTTCGCCGTAAGTTTTAGTTTGCAAGTGTAAAATTAGGGCTGCTTTTACATGGTGTAAAGTTAGTAACACCATGTAAAAGCACATTCAAGCAACGGCATTTGGCATGCATTCCTGAGAGGGAGAACTCCACGGCAATTTGTAAAATCAAAACCGGCATGGGTTCCCCCCCCCCAGGAGCATACCAGGCCCTTAGGTCTGGTATGGGTTGTAAAGAGACCCCCCCTACGCCGAAAAATCGACGTAGGGGGTCCCCCTACAATCCATACCAGACCCGTATCCAAAGCACGCTACTCGGCCGGCCAGGAATGGGAGTGGGGACGAGCGAGCGCCCCCCCCCCTCCTGAGCCGTACCAGGCCGCATGCCCTCAACATGGGGGGGTTGGGTGCTCTAGGGCAGGGGGGCGCACTGCGGGCCCCCCCACCCCAGAGCACCCTGTCCCCATGTTGATGAGGACAGGACCTCTTCCCGACAACCCTGGCCGTTGGTTGTCGGGGTCTGCGGGTGGGGGGCTTATCGGAATCTGGGAGTCCCCTCAAATAAGGGGGCCCCCAGATACCGGCCCCCCACCCTAAGTGAATGGATATGGGGTACATCGTACCCCTACCCATTCACCTGGAGGCAAAGTGATAGTTATTAAACACACAACACAAGGGTTTTTAAAATCATTTATTAGTCTGCTCCGGAGGCCCCCCCTGTCTTCTTTAGCTCTAATACCAGGGGGGGCTTCTTCGTCCGCTCTCCGGGGGTCTTCTCCGCTCTCCGGGGGGGGCTTCTCCTTCCGCTCTCCGGGGGGGGGTTTCTTCTTCCGCTCTCCGGGGGGGGTCTTCTCTGCTCTCCGGGGGTCTTCTTCTATCTTCGCCGCTCTCCGCTGTTGACTCGGCGCACCCCGGTTCTTCTCCAGCTGTCCGGTGCCTTCTTCTTCAGCGCTGGCTGCCTGCTATCTTTGTGTGTTAGCTCAATTACTAGCAGGCAGCCAGCGCGGTCTTCTGTGACGTCATCTTCTTCTCTTCTCTTCTTCTCCCTTCTTCCGATGTTGACACGACGCCTCTTCTCACTGCAATGATGGAAGCGCGCCTTGCATCCCATTTATATAGGCCTCACCGTCCCATCATGCTCCGGTAGGTACCCACGTGGGTAGGCACCCACCACGTGGGTACCTACCGGAGCATGATGGGACGGCGAGGCCTATATAAATGGGATGCAAGGCGCGCTTCCGTCATTGCAGTGAGAAGAGGCGTCGTGTCAACATCGGAAGAAGGGAGAAGAAGAGAAGAGAAGAAGATGACGTCACAGAAGACCGCGCTGGCTGCCTGCTAGTAATTGAGCTAACACACGAAGATAGCAGGCAGCCAGCGCTGAAGAAGAAGGCACCGGACAGCTGGAGAAGAACCGGGGTGCACCGAGTCAACAGCGGAGAGCGGCGAAGATAGAAGAAGACCCCCGGAGAGCGGAGAAGACCCCCCCGGAGAGCGGAGAAGACCCCCGGAGAGCGGAGAAGACCCCCGGAGAGCGGAAGAAGAAGCCCCCCCTGGTATTAGAGCTAAAGAAGACAGGGGGGGCCTCCGGAGCAGACTAATAAATGATTTTAAAAACCCTTGTGTTGTGTGTTTAATAACTATCACTTTGCCTCCAGGTGAATGGGTAGGGGTACGATGTACCCCATATCCATTCACTTAGGGTGGGGGGCCGGTATCTGGGGGCCCCCTTATTTGAGGGGACTCCCAGTTTCCGATAAGCCCCCCGCCCGCAGACCCCGACAACCAACGGCCAGGGTTGTCGGGAAGAGGTCCTGTCCTCATCAACATGGGGACAGGGTGCTCTGGGGTGGGGGGGCCCGCAGTGCGCCCCCCTGCCCCAGAGCACCCAACCCCCCCATGTTGAGGGCATGCGGCCTGGTACGGCTCAGGAGGGGGGGGGCGCTCGCTCGTCCCCACTCCTTTCCTGACCGGCCGGGTAGCGTGCTTTGGATACGGGTCTGGTAGGGATTGTAGGGGGACCCCCTACGTCGATTTTTCGGCGTAGGGGGGGGTCTCCTTACAACCCATACCAGACCTAAGGGCCTGGTATGCTCCTGGGGGGGGAACCCATGCCGCTTTTTTATTTGAAAATTGGCATGGAGTTCTCCCTCTCAGGAATGCATGCCGAGCGACGCTGTCAAATTTTTTTCATTTTTTTTTCCCGACGCAACTTTTTTTACCCGGCGCGATCCACAAAACTCGGCGTAACGTAACTTCGCGCATGCGCAGTACGGCCGGCGCGGGAGCGCGCCTCATTTAAATGGGACTCGCCCCATTTGAATAGGAACGCCTTGCGCCGGCCGGATTTAAGTTACACAGCCTGAAATTTCTAGGTAAGTGCTTTGTGGATCGGGCACTTAGGTAGAAATTTTAAGGCAGTGTAACTTAAATGGGATTTTTTAAGTTGCGCCAGGTTTTTGTGGATCTGGCCCATAGAGCTATAGATAGATAGAGAGAGAGATAGATAATTAAACAGACAGATAGATAGACAGACAGATAGATATAGATAGATAATTAGATAGATAAATAGATAATTAGGCAGATAGCGATAGATATATAGATAGATAGATAGATAGATAGATAGATAGATAGATAGATAGATAGATAGGTAGATAGATAGATAGATAGATAGATAGATAGATAGATAGATAGATAGATAGATAGATAGGTAGATAGAGCTATAGATAGAGAGGTAAATAGATAGATAGATAATTAAACAGACTGATAGATAGATATAGATAGATAATTAGATAGATAAATACATAATTAGACAGAGGTAGCTAATAGATAGATAGAGAGAGGGGGGGGGGGACAGTCAGATAGATAGACAGACAGAGATAAGAGATCTGTACAGCACAGCTGCAGGACGCAGTACTCTATGGCGCCCTCACACACATACAGGAGATGTGAAGCACGGCACCCTCCCCCCTCCCTCCTGTCCTCTCTCAGTCCGATCACAGTACAGGCTGAGCATACAGCACAAGGTGCTGGACATGATTGGGTGGACAGGGACACTGGACAGGACAGACAATGAGACAAATAAAGTGTTTTAATAAGTTACTTACCTTAGAGTCCTCCTGGAGCCAAAAGCGAAAGTAACACTGCCCTGGGGAAAGCACCGCCCATTTCCTTCTGCAGTGAGGAAGCAGCAGGACCCAATTAGAGAGGAGAGTGGAGACACTGGAGAGTGATTGGCTCGTGGCGCACAGCCCATAGCCACAGAGCTTAAAAAAAAACTGCAAATTGATTGATTGATTGATTGATTGATTTTTGAGCTTAATTAGGCGCCAAATGCCCACTGTGAAGTGAGCGTCTAAGCGCCGCTGGTGAGATGTAACTTTGAATCAATCCGTGGTGAAGAAGAGAGAGAAAAGAGAAGAGAGGGCGGTAAAAGGAAAGGGTATCCAGCCCTTAGGGGAGCAAGAGGAAAGAGCCGTGAAGTGTATGAGAAAAAATATAAAAGAAAAAAGGAACAGTGGGGATACTAGAGGAGGGGTAGAGGACATCATAGTTATTGGAGAGGCAAGTGGCCCCTTCAATGAGGGGGCGGACTGTAAGAGGGAAAAGAATATAAATTTAACCATAGGCCTGGATGAACAGTTCCGTCTTTAGTTTTTTTCTGAAGAGGAGCAGGTTAGATGTCATCTTAAGTTCCAAGGAGAGGGCATTCCACAGCATGGCACCCCTACTCTGGAGTCGTTTGCCTCCCATGGAAGAAAGTTTAGATGGAATGACTGTGGCTAAATGTTGGGTCTTGGATCTTAATGGGCGCGAGGGTTCATAGTGCACCGCCAAGCTGTGTAAGTACTTGGGACCCTGTCCCCAGTATGCACGGAAGAAGATACAGAGCGTTTTAAAGATCACTCTCTGCTCGATAGGGAGCCAATGAAGTGATCTCCTGGCCAGGCTAATATGGTCTCTTCTCGCTAGACCGAGTACCAAGCGAGCAGTGTGGTTCTGAACCACCTGAAGCTTATGGGCCCATTTCTGCGGGGCACCCAATAGGAATACGTTTGCCCCGTCTAACCGGGAATGGATAAAAGCCTGGGCAAGTAGTGATCTGTTATTTTGGGTGAATAGATGTTTTACTTTTCTGAGGAGCCTTAGATGGTAATTGGCATTCCGCAGGATGTTTCTGAAGTGGGGAACAAACGAGAGGGTGTCATCGATTATGACTCCTAGGTTTTTTACCTGCTTGGCTGGAATGGGTGTGGGTCCGAAAGACAGAGGCCAAGCAGCCAGCAATAGGGGGCTAGTAGGACCAATTAATAGAACTTCAGTTTTATCTGCGTTCAGTCCAAGCCTATTGCCAGCCATCCAGTCCTGTATTTCTACCAGGCATTTCGCCAACTGAACTGGCTGCTGAGGTCCTCTTGCTGAATCAACCAGAATTTGTGTGTCATCGGCATAAAGCTGACACTCCAAGTTATTGTTCTGGATGATGTCAGCAAGAGGACGAACATAGCAGTTAAAGAGGAGTGGCGATAGAGCACTCCCCTGTGGAACTCCGCATGTCAGAGGTCTTGGGGTAGACCGGTGTGTTCCCATCTTGAGACATTGTGTTCTCTCATGAAGCGTCTTGCCTGCTGCATTGGCATGACGCTTCAATGATGCTATAGCAGTGCACTGAGTCTGTGACCGGCGCCCACCCTGAACATGCACTGTCTTAAAGGACCTTTTTTTTTTTCTTAAAGGGCCCAAAAAAATATAATTTTTTTTTTCATTTTTTTTTTTTACTGGCTTTGGGGGGAGGGGGGGGGGCGCCCATGCGCCCCCAATGGACGGGCCGCCACTGCTACCTACCCTTCCACCCCTCCAACTTCTTTTCTACTAAGTTCTACAAATAAATCCCAGAAAAAGACGTGTATTGCGTGGACATTGGAATTCTTCAAACTCTCTTTACCACCCTGGACAGCGAGAAGATAGAGGTAACGTGCCACCCAAAATACTCAGCAGCTCCTTCGGGGGTAGTGCTACATATGGTTTGGGGGGGTATTTTACAAACTCTGAAAGCTGTAAGGGAAAAATGTAAACCTCAAGATTTTTAGAGAAATTTGGTTACATAAAGTTTTGCGTACGTTAGATTTTTATCATTTCACAAAAAGGCATAACTTAAAATTTACAACAATTTGATATTTATTAACTCAATACAGGTTAAGCTGTAACATTCAGTATACATTTTGCAAAACTTGCTGTGATTGTATCTTCTAAATTATGTGTAGCGCCCCCCCTGGGTCTACTGGGAGCAAAGAGGTACCTCCAGATGCAGGGAGCGACCTTACGTTCACCCCAGGGCTGAGTCCATGGCTATAATGGGAAGAATTTGGGCGCCAGTCACTATAAGGATTTTTCAATGCTTTCATGAGAACTTGAAAGAAGTAGTAGGAGAGAGGGTTAGGGGAAGTTTCAGATACTCTTTTTGCAGATCACTTACAGACTCCTTGAATCCAAAGATAAAACAGCTTTCTTTTAGAAGATCTTGGATACCTGGATAGGCCTCTCACACAGACCTAACAACCGGTATGATTTATGGATAATCCTCTCTCACAGACTTAGCAGCCAGGACCTATTTACCTTGATTAAGGCCCCTTTCACACTGGGACGGGAGGCGCGGTGGCGGTATAGCGCCGCTAAAAATAGCGGCGCCATACCGTCGGAATGGGCGCGGAATTCAGCCGCTAGCGGTGCAGTATTAACCCCCGCTAGCGGCCGATAAAAAGGTTAATACTGCCCGCAATGCGCCTCTGCAGAGGCGCATTGCGGGCGGTATTACCGTGGTTTCCCATCGTTTTAAAAGGGAAGGAGCGGTGAAGGAGCTCCTCTCACCGCTCCAAAGATGCTGCTTGCAGGAGATTTTTTCAGGCGGTATAGCAGCGATTTTTTTTAGCGCTGTACCGCCTGAAAAACTCCTCAGTGTGAAAGGGGTCTTCAATTTGTAGAGCAGCTTCACAGTACCAGAACCTTAACCACTAGCCGACCAGCCGCCGTCATTCTACGGCGGCAGGTCGGCTCTCCTGCGTGCGCCCCCCGCTCGCCCCCGACTCCCGTGCGTGTGCCCGGCGGGCGCGATCGCCGCCGGGCACACGCGATCGCTCGTTACAGAGCGGGGACCGGGAGCTGTGAGTGTAAACACACAGCTCCCGGTCCTGTCAGCGGGGGAAATGCTGATCTTCTGTTCATACAATGTATGAACAGAGGATCAGTCATTTCCCCTAGTGAGGCCACCCCCCCCCCACAGTAAGAACACACAAGGGACATACTTATCCCCTTCCCCGCCCCCTAGTGTTAACCCCTTCACAGCCAGTGGCATTTTTATAGTAATCCAATGCATTTTTATAGCACTGATCGCTATAAAAATGCCAATGGTCCCAAAAATGTGTCAAAAGTGTCCGAAGTGTCCGCCATAATGTCGCAGTACCGAAAAAAATCACTGATCGCCACCATTACTAGTAAAAAATATATATTAATAAAAATGACATAAAAATACCCCCTATTTTGTAGACGCTATAACTTTTGCACAAACCAATCAATAAACGCTTATTGCGATTTTTTTTTTACGAAAAATAGGTAGAAGAATACGTATCGGCCTAAACTGAGGAAAAAAAAAGTTTTTTTATATATTTTTGGGGGATATTTATTATGGCAAAAAGTAAAAAATATTCATTTTTTTCAAAATTTTCGCTCTATTTTTGTTTATAGCGCAAAAAATAAAAACCGCAGAGGTGATCAAATACCACCAAAAGAAAGTTCTATTTGTAGGGAAAAAAGGACGCCAATTTTGTTTGGGGGCCACGTCGCACGACCGCGCAATTGTCTGTTAAAGCGACGCAGTCCCGAACTGTAAAAACACCTTGGGTCTTTAGGCAGCATTTTGGTCCGGGGCTTAAGTGGTTAAAGACATCCGGCGGTGCTGTAAGGGTAGTTTAGATATGGGTGGGTCCGCCAATCGAGTCACCAGGCCCCCCTGAGAGACCAGCCTTCATCAGGGTTCTCTCCAGCAAGGGTCCTCCCCTGGATCTCCTCAGCTTGGCTCGGCTTCCTCCAAACAGGCAAGACAGCCTAGGACCACCTCAGAATTAGTAGCTTCTGGGACTACTTGCAGAACTTGCAGCAACACAGCCTCAGGCTAGAAGGGCCACGAGGTGAGGACTGTGTGAAAGCACATGGCACTGTCCAATAAATTCCCCTTCCCAGAATACACAGCGGAAAGGAACCTCCTAATGGGCTTTTTCTGGAAAACGATTATGCATTACAGCTCAACCTGAAGGCAGAATCAATAAACTATATACAATCAATCTGAGCTGTTCAGCCAAAAACTAAATTTACATTATAGCCCCATTTTTAGGAACAGGGGGCTCCATATGATTTCACTGATTAGAAGAATACTGAAAGAGACCACGTTCATTGTTTCTCTGGGCGGTCAGTGGGGGAGGCGCTTGTGTAGCGCACTCAGCGCACTCTCATGTTCCACCTTCCCTTGCTTTTAACCAGTTAACAACCGCCCTATAGACGAAATACGTCTACAAGGCGGTTGCTTAACTCTGGGAGGGCGTCAATGTACGTCCTCCCAGAATCGCGGTCCCGCGCGCCCTCTGGGGCGCGCACACTGGAATCTCCGTGACCGCCGGGTCCTCCGGACCCGGCTGATCACGGATCAGGGTAAATCGCCGCTGATAGCGGCGGTTTACCACGTGATCGCTCCGTCCAATGACGGAGCGATCACTTGTAAACAAACCGGCGTCATGTGATGACGCCGGTTCCTCCCTCCCCTCTCTGTACCGAACGGTACAGTGTGAGAGGAGAGGGGGGAGAGCGGAAGCAGCAGCAGCTGCTGCGGGCTGGATCTGTGACACATGCAGTCACAGATCCAGCCATCTATCCCTCCCTGTGCAATACTCTGCAGTACCAGCCATACTCTGCAATAACCCCCCCATACTCTGCAATACCCCCATACTCTGCAATGCCCCAAAATACTCTGCTGCAATACCCCAAAATACTCTGCTGCAATACCCCAAAATACTCTGCTGCAATACCCCACAATACTCTGCAATACCCCACAATACTCTGCAATACCCCACAATACTCTGCTGCAATACCCCAAAATACTCTGCTGCAATACCCCAAAATACTCTGCTGCAATACCCCACAATACCCCACAATACCCCACAATACTCCGCAATACCCCACAATAACCTGCAATACCCCACAATACTCTGCAATACCCCACAATACCCTGCAACGTCTCCTATGGGGATTTTTAAGTAGCGAAGTTTGGCGCCATTCCACAAGCGTGTGCAATTTTTAAGGGTGACATGTTACAGTAGGTGTTTGTGATATTGTGTTTTTAGCACGACAGCATCGCGCTGATTCTCGGCGACATGGTGCCGAGATCTCGCCGACATCTCGCACTCACTGGAATAGTGACAGCACATCCCAGCAAGCGCGTCATAGAAGCGACGGGAGATCCGACTTGGATTCCTGCCAATTCTACACGTGTGCGGCGTTTGTTATGAATCCTGAGGGGGAAGTCCCCGCCGGATTTTAAATGAAAATCCGGCATGGGTTCCCCCTTCAGGAGCATACCGGGCCCTTAGGTCTGTTATGGGTTGTAAGGAGAGCCCCCCTACGCCGAAAAAAACGGCGTAGGAGGTCCCCCTACAATCCATACCAGACCCGTATCCAAAGCACGCTACCCGGCCGGCCAGGAAGGGAGTGGGGACGAGCGAGCGCCCCCCCCCCCCTCCTGAGCCGTACCAGGCTGCATGCCCTCAACATGGGGGGGTTGGGTGCTCTGGGGCAGGGGGGCGCACTGCGGGGCCCCCCCACCCCAGAGCACCCTGTCCCCATGTTGATGAGGACAGGGCCCCTTCCCGACAACCCTGGCCGTTGGTTGTCGGGGTATGCGGGCGGGAGGCTTATCGGAATCTGGGAGCCCCCTTTAATAAGGGGGCCCCCAGATACCGGCCCCCCACCCTAAGTGAATGGATATGGGGTACATAGTACCCCTAACCATTCACCTGTAGGAAAAATGTCAAAGTTAATAAACACACCACACAAGGGTTTTTAAAATAATTTATTTTTCTGCTCCGGAGGCTCCCCCTGTCTTCTTTATTAGCTCTTTTACCAGGGGGAGCTTCTTCTTCTTTGACGTCTTCGGGTGGGTGGGGGCCGCCGTCTGGTTCTCTTCCACCGCCGGGGGGGGTCGCTTTTAAAAAAGCCCCCACCCCCCGGCGGGTTTCCTCCGGCGTCTTTGGTGGGGGGGCTTCTTCTTCCGCTATCCCGACGGGTCTTCTCCGCTATCTGGGGGGTCTTCTCAACTCTCCGGGGTCTCCTTCTATGTTCGCCGCTCTCCGCTGTTGACTCGGCGCACCCCGGTTCTTCCTCTCGCTGTCCGGTGCCTTCTTCTTCCGTGCTGTATGTCTTCTTCTCCTTCCGTGCTGTGAGTTCTTCTTCCGTGCTGTGACGTCATGTTCTTCACTTCTCTTCTTCTCCCGATGTTGACACGTCGCCTTTCCTCGCTGCAGTGACGGGTGCGCGGCTTGCATCGGATTTATATAGACCTCACAATCCCATCATGCTCTGGTACCTACCCATGTGATACCTACCCACGTGGGTAGGTATCACATGGGTAGGTACAGAGCATGATGGGACTGTGAGGCCTATATAGGTCCGATGCAAGCCGCGCACACGTCATTTCAGCGAGAAGAGCCGGCGTGTCAACATCTGGAGAAGAGAAGAAGATGAAGTCACAGCCCGGAAGAAGAAGAATACGTCACAGCACGGAAGAAGAAGATAGACGTTCAGCGCTGAAGGAGAAGGCACCGGACAGCTGGAGGAAGAACCGGGGTGCGCCGAGTCAACAGCGGAGAGCGGCGAACATAGCAGAAGACCCCCGGAGAGTGAAGAAGACCCCCCCGGATAGCCGAAGAAGACCCCCCCGGATAGCGGAAGAAGAAGCACACCACCCCCCGCCGAAGACGTCGGAGGAAACCCGCCGAGGAGTGGGCGCTTTTCTAAAAGCGACCCCCCCGGCGGTGGAAGAGAACCAGACGGCGGCGAAGAGCGGACACGGGACAGAAACGGCCTTACTCAAAATATGGGACGATGCCCTCGAGGCCGCAGACGAAGGAGAATCTTGTCTCCTGGTTCTGCTGGACCTAAGCGCAGCCTTTGACACGGTAGACCACAAACTGTTACTGATGCGGCTAGCCAAGGTAGCAGAAGTCGCAGAAGGTGATTTACCATGGTTTTCTTCCTTTCTTGAAAACCGATCACAAACAGTTAAATTGGGTTGTTTCACGTCGGAAAAGCGCACGGTGTCATGTGGAGTCCCCCAAGGATCCCCCCTGTCACCGGTGCTTTTCAACATCTATCTTCGCCCTCTCTTCGATATTATCAGTAGCCAAGAACTACTCTATCACTCTTATGCAGACGATACGCAACTGTATTTTCGCATCTGCAACAAAAAGGATCATCATCTCAGTTTAGAGAAATGTCTCTCTTTGATAGAAAACTGGATGACTAAGAGTTATCTTAAACTCAACAGTTCAAAAACTGAACTCCTTATGTTTCACGCCAGCCGAAAGAGTCAACTGGCAACAACCTGGACACCCCCGCCCATTCTGGGCCAAATCATCACCCCTAGCTCCAAAGTCAAAAGTCTCGGGGTCATCTTTGACACCTTCATGACAATGGACGCACAAATAGGGTCAGTAGTTAGCGGAGCGCACCATCTGTTGCGCCTTCTACGCAGACTTATTCCATTTATCCCCAAAGAAGACGTAGCAGTCGTGGTGGGAACAATCGTGAATTCCAGACTGGACTATGCTAACGCCCTGTACCTCGGACTCCCAAAGTACCAAATCGCTCGTCTGCAAGTCGTTCAGAATACGGCCGCCAGACTGGTGACTGGGAAAAAAAAATGGGAATCAATCTTACCTTCGTTGAGAACCCTTCACTGGCTGCCAGTAAAAGACAGAATTGCATTTAAAGCACTCTGCCTGACACATAAGTGCATCCATGGGAAGGCTCCGCAATATCTATGCGACAAGATCAAACCGCACAATTGCAACCGCATTCTGCGATCCACCGACCAAAATCTGGTCAAGGTTCCTAAAACCAAATACAAGTCCAAAGGAGAAAGAAGGTTTGCTTTTCAGGGTCCTAGACTATGGAACGCTTTACCAACCAGCATCCGGTTGGAGGAAAACCATCTGACTTTCAGAAGACGGATCAAAACTCTGCTCTTTTGATGTCATGAGACACGAACAACTAGCGCCCAGAAGCGATTCAGTTCGCATGCGCCGCGCTTTATAAGTTTTTCATTCATTCATTCATTCACCCGAAGACGTCAAAGAAGAAGCCCCCCCTGGTAAACAGAGCTAAAGAAGACAGGGGGCGGCCTCCGGAGCAGACTAATAAATTATTTTAAAAACTCTTGTGTTGTGTTTATTGACTTTAACATTTTTCCTCCAGGTGAATGGGTAGGGGTACGATGTACCCCATATCCATTCACTTAGGGTGGGGGGCCGGTATCTGGGGTCCCCCTTATTAAAGGGGGCTCCCAGATTCCGATAAGCCTCCCGCCCGCATACCCCGACAACCAACGGCCAGGGTTGTCGGGAAGGGGCCCTGTCCTCATCAACATGGGGACAGGGTGCTCTGGGGTGGGGGTCCCCGCAGTGCGCCCCCCTGCCCCAGAGCACCCAACCCCCCCATGTTGAGGGCATGCAGCCTGGTACGGCTCAGGAGGGGGGGGGGCGCTCGCTCGTCCCCACTCCTTTCCTGGCCGGCCGGGTAGCGTGCTTTGGATACGGGTCTGGTATGGATTGTAGGGGGACCCCCTACGCCGTTTTTTCGGCATAGGGGGGGCTCTCCTTACAACCCATAACAGACCTAAGGGCCCGGTATGCTCCTGAGGGGGGAACCCATGCCGGATTTTTATTTAAAATCCGGCGGGGACTCCCCCCTCAGGATTCATAACAAACGCCGCACACGTGTAGAATTGGCAGGAATCCAAGTCGGATCTCCCGTCGCTTCTATGACGGCTTTGTCTCTATCGCGGCAAGCCAGCTCGGCGCTGGCTCCCGCGATGGGGCTCGTAGGTGCTCAATCTCGCCGAGAAAGGGAGCGAGATTGACACAATATCGCATGCACCTACTGTAGGTATCTATTTACTCGGTGTAACTTCATCTTTCACATTTATGCAAAAGAATGAAGAAAAATACTAAATTTACAAAATTTTATAACAGAAACAAAAGAAAAATTATTTTTTTTTTACATAATTTTCAGTCTTTTTTCTCTTATAGCGCAAAAAATAAAAAACCCAACGGTGATTAAATACCACCAAAAGAAAGCTCTATTTGTGTGAAAAAAAGGACGAAATTTTCATTTGGTTACAATGTTGTATGACTGAGTAATTGTCATTCAAATTGTGAGAGCACCGAAAGCTGAAAATTGGTCTGGTTATTAAGTGGGTTTACGTGCCCAGTGGTCAAGTGGTCAAGATCATTCTGAGTTCCTTTCCATGGAGCCTCCTGCTAACTGCTTTGGAATTTCCATTGACTTGTGGAGATAAAATGAGAGGAATAAAGGGCGATATCGGTGGGCCACAAACTGCAAAACGTCCTCCGGGGGGCACAAGAACTTTTCATTGATTGCGAAAAAAAATTGTATTTTGCCATTTGGTTTGCATCACCAGATTGCTTCTGAACCTCACAATGTGTCTTTTGTGTTCTCACAGGAAAATGCTGACATTGTAGACGGGTAAGTCAAGGCATCTTTACTTATTTGTTGTTTAATATATTGTGTGTGGCTTATTTGTGACATATACAGACAGCGCCTCCGCAGTTGAGAAGTGGTGTGGCGTGGGGAGAGGCGGTGCAACATTTCGAGGTATACAGACAGGGCCGGCGCCACCATAAAGCAGCCCAGGCAAACTAAAACCTCTACGCCCGGTAGCAGAGAGGGTGCAGCGTGGAGGTTTTAGTTTACCTGCTCTTTAGCTTCTGTGACCTAGAAAGCAGGGAAAATGGATCCAAGCAGGCAGAGGAGGGCAACGCGGTGGGCGGATCCCAATCTTGAGTGTGTGCAGGCAGTAAGTTCCACACTGTGCAGGGGTCAGGCCAGGGGTGGTGGCAGGGGTCAGGATGGAGAAGGCTTCCTGCAGGTTGCTGCTCTATCCTGAAACATCCCCCTGTGTGCCTGCAGCTGGTGGGGAGAGGAGGGAAGGGGGTCCTATACAGGAGGTGATGATCGGTACAGTGGGAGCGCCTTTACTGGAACTGAGCGCCTTTAGTTCCCCTCTGCAGCAGCTGAAATATGGTTGAAGTAAAAAGGCTTTCAGCTGCTGCAGGAGGAGCCATACAGAGGGATTGATTCCAGTAATTGCCCCCCCACCCCTTCTGTTCATGAATCCCTTACCCCTGTTGCCCAGGCCCCCCTCTAAACTGTTGGGGCCCCTGCCCTGTACAAGAGGCCTGGATGTTTCCCACGTATTGGCAACCCTGGTTAGCTAATCACAAAGAAATGGAAGAGAGTTTGGGCCAGATTCTCGTAGAATTGGCGTAGTGTAAGCCATTTACACCACGCCACCGCAACTTACTGGAGCAAGTGCCGTATTCCTCAAGCACTTGCTCCGTAATGAAAATGGCCCGGCGTATGGCCGCGTAATTCAAAGGGGGCGGCTTGTATTCAAATTAAGCGCTCCCCCACGCTGATTGAACATGCGCATGCGCCGGGCTGAAAAATAGCCCAGTGCGCATGCTCCAGCTCACGACGGAAAACGTCAATGACGCCGACGTGAGCGTCATTGACGTAAAGTCGTATTCAAGAACGACTTAGGAAAACGACGTAACCGATGGAAAAAGCCGACGCGGACCCGACGCCATACGCCATACTTAACATGGCATACGGTGGACTGGCGTAAGGTTACCCCTCATATAGCATGGGTAACTGTGACGGTAGTGGAAAATATCCCCGTCAAACCTTCCCTTCTTCCCATAAAAGCAAATCACCCAATATTCCATGAGTAGAACTCCCTGGGATGGCCCAATAATCCACACATGAGCCAAGGTTAATGCTGGAACAAGAGACACACTTTAATGGCAGCATTTAACTGGTTATATGCAGGTTACAAGCTGTTACAATGACAATCTCCGCCCCCCCTCACACAGTGGGGGGTCTTCAATACAGAGCCTTGGAAACAATGATATCTCCTTGAACTAATCAGTCTCTAGACCCTCTGGCACCGAACCTGCCAGACACATTTCTTTAGATGCTGACGATACAATACACATCTTAAGGGTAAACACAATAGATCAATTAACTAAGAAGGGACATTAGAATTTTAGCAGTTAAAGAGTCGTTCTACCATTAACCCTTTGTATGCCTCACTGTAGGATTATCATGGATGTTCAAGCAGAATACAAAAAGTCACCTTTTACACCTAACACACAGCATTACTTAGCAGGGAGAGAATTAGACTGCATACAAGTCCGTCACAGTAACCTTACGCTTACGGAAACGACGTACGCGACGACTACGCAACGCAAATTCATTCGGGAATTGGCGTATCAGGCTCATTTGCATAGTCAAATGAGAACTGAACGTAAACGCCACCAAGTGACTTACACATGTCGGATCTTGGCCGTATCTATGCGAAAATGATTCTAGGAATCACTCGCATAGATACCTGGGGCCAAAAAGAGAGATACGACGGTGTTTCCTGAGATACACCGTCGTAACTCTTCTGAGAATCTGGCCCTTTGTCTTATTAAAAAAATGCCATTTTGAATCCCAATTACCCTAAAAACAGGGAAAATATTTTCATCTCAAAAAGATCAGAATATAAATTATAAGGCCCCTTTCACACGGACGGATAGAATGGTGCTTTTAGCTGCAGATTTTCTAGTTTTCTACCGCAGCTAAAAGCATACAATGCTTTCCTATGGCCCCATTCACACACAACGTTTAGCTGCGATTTCGTTGCATGCGGTTTGGTGCGAAGAGAAAAAATAGAATTGAATGCGTCCAGGTGCGATTTTAGCGCAGCTATATGCACTTAACCGCAGGTAATCGCAGTCTTTTGTGTCAACTGCGGATAGCAGCGTGAGAAAGAAAAAATAGAACAGGAAGCACATCATAATCAAAAAAAATAAAAAGGGTTGCTATGGAAATGACTACCGCAGCTAAACGCGGCCGCATGTAACCGCACGTAATCGCAACGTACAAATGCAGCTAATCGCAGTGCCCAGAGCCTTGAATTTCACTGAAAACGCACATGCTTTTAATTTCAGCAAAACTGCCGTCCGTCTGAAAGGGGCCTAAAGAGTTTGTAGAAATGAAGGATCAAGGGATCCAATGGACAGCAGCTTACAGGAACCTAAATATACATAGTCCCGTCTTCTCACCCTACATATACGTACCGGCATACCTGTATATAATAAGGCAGGAGCCAAATATACCTGGGCTCAGTAGAACATATCAAGGGTTTGGATACTGAATCTGAACCTAAATGAAATCCATATAGTACAAGATAAAACAAACCAGTCTAGAGCACAACAAATTCCAGCCCCCAATGGCCGAGATGTCCATGGAATGCAGATGAAAACCAATGGCCATGCAACAGGTAGGTAGATTCAGTAAGACTGCATTCACATCTAGGCGGATGAAATCGCGGCGTTTTGTCGCCGCAAATCGTGGTAAAAATAGCGGCGTTTTGTACCGCGATTTGCGGCGACAAAACGCCGGTATTGTCCGCCTAGATGTGCCCCAAGATGACCCCCTCTATGGAGATGATTCCCATCTCCTAGCCGAACGCTCAAAGACGCCTGAAAAAAAGGTCCGGGACCTTTTTTCACGCGGCAGGCGACAGGCGTCCGGCGTTCGGCGTGGAGATGTGAACCATCTCCATAGAGGGACATCTGTTTTCAGCCCTCTGGCGGCAGCGGCGTAGCGCTACAGGCGTAAAAACGCCTAGGTGTGAATGCAGCCTAAGAGTTAGGCCGGCTTATCAGTAGATAAGCCGACGTAACTCAGAATCTACGCCGACCTATGTTTAAGTGTATGCTCAAACAGAGATACGCTTAAACATATCTAAGATAGGACGCCTATTTTGGATGGCCGCTATGTGGCGCTTCCATTGCGGCCAGCGTAGAATATGTAAATTAGTTTATACGCCGATTCACGAACGTACGCCCGGCCGCCGCAGTCGATTTACGCCGTTTCCGTAAGGCATTAGCAGGCCTAAAGTTATTCCACCTATGAGGTGGAATAACAATGTTAAAGTATGGCCGCCGTTCCCGCCGCGAGATTCACATTTTTTACGTTGTTTGCGTAAGTCGTCCGCGAATCGGGATTTACGCCGTTTACGTCCACGTCGAAATCAATAGGCCCGTGCGGCGTACGTAGCCGCAATGCACACTGGGAAATGTAGGCGCCCGGCGCATGCGCACTTTAAAAAAATGTAAAAAACGTGAGGTCAAGCCTCATTAACATTAAACACGCCCCCCCCAACACATTTGAATTAGGCGCCCTTACGCCCGTCGATTCAGGCTACGCCGACGTAACTTAGCAGGCAAGTACATTGTGAATCATGTACTTGCCTCGCTAACTTACGGCGGCGTAGCTTAAATTCCTTAAGCTACGCCGCCGCAAAGTTACGGCGATCTTACTGAATCTACCCAAGGGATCCTGCAGCTCGCAACAAAAGATCTAGGAAGATCCAATAAGCACAAGCAACAAAAAAGGTACAGCAGCGCGGAATCCTCGTTAGTAAGTTAAAAGTAATGTATTGTACAATCAAAATAGCACACTAAAGCCCTGTACACACGATCAGTTTGTCCGATGAAAACGGACCGATGGACCATTTTCATCGGACAAACTGATCAACTGATCGTGTGTGGGCCCCATCGGTGTGTTTTCCATCGGTGAAAAAAAATAGAACATGTTTTAAATTTTTTCTATGGATAAAAAACGATAGAAAAAAACGATCGTCTGCGTTGAAGTCCATCGGTCAAAAATCCACGCATGCTCAGAATCAAGTCGACGCATGCTCGGAAGCATTGAACTTCAGCTTTCTCAGCATGTCGTGTTTTTTGTCACCGCGTTTTGGCACGGTTGAAATTTTTAACTGATGGTGTGTAGGCAAGACTGATGAAAGTCAGCTTCATTGGATATCTGATGAAAAAATCCATCGGATTAGATTCCATCAGATATCCGATCGTGTGTACCAGGCTTTACAGTTGCAAGAAAAAGTATGTGAACCCTTTTGGAATGATATGGATTTCTGCACAAATTGGTCATAAAATGTGATCTGATCTTCATCTAAGTCACAACAATACACAATCACAGTCGGCTTAAACTAATAACACACAACAAATTAAATGTTACCATGTTTTTATTGAACACACCATGTAAACATTCACAGTGCAGGTGGAAAAAGTATGTGAACCCTTAGACTAATAACATCTCTAAGAGCTAATTGTAGTGAGGTGTCAGCCAACTGGAGTCCAATCAATGAGAAGAGATTGGAGGTGTTGGTTACAGCTGCCCTATAAAAAACACACACCAGTTCTGGGTTTGCTCTTCACAAGAAGCATTGCCTGATGTGAATGATGCCTCGCACAAAAGAGCTCTCAGAAGACCTACGATTAAGAATAGTTGACTTGCATACAGCATAAAGCTGGAAAGGGTTATAAAAGTATCTCCAAAAGCCTTGCTGTTCATCAGTCCACGGTAAGACAAATTGTCTATAAATGGAGAAAGTTCAGCACTGCTGCTACTCTCCCTAGGAGGGGCCGTCCTGTAAAGAATAGTGTTGAGCAGAATATGCCATATTCGATTTCGCGATATATCTTGAATATATATTCGAATATTCGAGATATATTCGCTAAATTCGAATATTCGTGATATTTTATCGAAATTAAATGATTGCGATTTTTCGCTATTGCGAATGCGAAAATAATTGCGATTTTTTTAATAACTGCGGTAGGAGCACTCTGATTGGCTCAGAATATTCGTGATAATTTATCGAAATATCGCAACATGCGAATGCGATATTTATTGCGCAATTTCGAGAAATGCTGGAGGAGCGCTCTGATTGGCTCAGAATATTCGTGATATTTTATCGAAATATCGCAACATGCGAATGCGATATTTATTGCGCAATTTCGACAAATGCTGTAGGAGCACTCTGATTGGCTCAGAATATTCGTGATATTTTACAATACAAAATAATTGCGAATATTCGGCAAATGCGGAAGGAGCACTCTGATTGGCTCAGAATATTCTTGATATTTTACAATACAAAATAATTGCGAATATTCGGCAAATGCGGAAGGAGCACTCTGATTGGCTCAGAATATTCGTGATATTTTACAATAGAAAATAAAAAGTGTTTTGCATTGGTGGTGATTCTTTACTCTATCCATCTGTCACAGCCGTTTGTCAATCAAACACCTTGAAGATTGAACACGTTCATGCTGCATGCTTTGGACTTTTTTTCACTTCACATATCAAAGACATTTTTATGAAAGATTATTTTTCTATTATTGGGACTATATTTCTTTATATATTTGTTTCACTGTGTATTTCACAAGTTATTTGCGCTTGCTTATTTTATAATTTGCCCACATGTCTTGTCACTAGACATATTTTTTATTCTTGCAGAGCGACTCCATTTTCTGTCTTGTATTAATTTATGTTGTATAACATTTTTGAGTTGCTGCTGTATTCTCCCCTTTTTTAAGGTATGCGCAATTTTTTCCTTCTTACAAAAAAAAATAATATCAAACATACAAATATTCATAACAGAAACATACACAAAGCCCCCCCCTTTTGCATCAGAGACAATCAGAGTTCTCCTACCACAGTTATCGAAAATTCGCAATCATTTTCGCATTCGCAATAGCGAAAAATCGCAATTTTTTTTTTTCAATTTGGCAACATAAAAGGATCGCCTCAGCTTAGCTACTCGGCCCAGGGTCTCTAATCATACCAGCAATGCTTTTAGACGTCGATAGGATGTGATCTGTTTTAAAAATCAAATTGAAAAAATGCGAATATTCGGAATTGCGAATATTCACCGCGAAATTCGAAATATAGCGCGATTTCTCGAATATGCTATATTCGAGTCGAATATTCGCAATGCGAATATTCGTGAGCAACACTAGTAAAGAAGACTGCAAGAGCACAGCGCAGACTGACCAATGAGGAGAAGAAGAATCCCAGAGTGTCAGCTAAAGACTTACACAAGTCTCTGGCATATGCCAACATCCCTGTTAGCGAATCTATGATATGTAAAACACTAAACAAGAATGGATTTCACGGGAGGATACCACAGAGGAAGCCACTGCTGTCCAAAAAAAACATTGTTGCATAAACAGAAGAAAATAAGCCTTCTGGAGTGGCCCAGTCAGAGTCCTGACCTCAACCCAATTGAGATGCTGTGGCATGACCTCAAGAAAGCGATTCACACCAGACATCCCAAGAATATTGCTGAACTGAAACGGTTCTATAAAGAGGAATGGTGAAGAATTACTCCTGACCGTTGTGCCCGTCTGATCTGCAACTACAGAAGGTTCAACCAGTTATTAAATCCATGGGTTCACATACTTTTTCCACCCGCACTGTGAATGTTTACATGGTGTGTTCTATAAAAACATGGTAACATTTCATTCTTTGTGTGTTATTAGTACACATGTGCACACTGAAATATTTTGTTTCGTAATTTCGTTTTCGTCCGAAAAAATAATTAATTTAGTTACTCTCGAAATTCGTTTTTATTTATTTCGCATTCGTCCGAAAATCCAAATTAAGGTCGAATCTGTCATTGAAGGATTATGGTGTCTGTCGAATGTTCTAAGAAAAAAAAAAAGAAGATTCGACAGAATCTTTAAAAAATATATATATATATATATTTGACTCTTCATGTCTCTCTATGTCGAATCTTCATGTCTCTCTATGTCGAATCTTCATGTCTCTCTATGTCGAATTTTCATGTCTCTCTATGTCGAATCTTCGTGTCTCTCTATGTCGAATCTTCGTGTCTCTCTATGTCGAATCTTCATGTCTCTCTATGTCGAATCTTCATGTCTCTATAATGTCGAATCTTCATGTCTCTATAATGTCGAATCTTCATGTCTCTCTATGTCGAATCTTCATGTCTCTCTATGTCGAATCTTCGTGTCTCTCTATGTCGAATCTTCATGTCTCCCTATGTCGAATCTTCGTGTCTCTCTATGTCGAATCTTCGTGTCTCTCTATGTCGAATCTTCGTGTCTCTCTATGTCGAATCTTCATGTCTCTCTATGTCGAATCTTCATGTCTCTCTATGTCGAATTTTCATGTCTCTCTATGTCGAATCTTCATGTCTCTCTATGTCGAATTTTCATGTCTCTCTATGTCGAATCTTCATGTCTCTCTATGTCGAATCTTCACGTCTCTCTATGTCGAATCTTCATGTCTCTCTATGTCGAATCTTCATGCCTCTCCATGTCGAATATTCACGTCTCTCTATGTTGAATCTTCACGTCTCTCTATGTCGAATCCTCATGTCTCTCTATGTCGAATCTTCATGTCTCTCTATGTCGAATCTTCACGTCTCTCTATGTCGAATCTTCATGTCTCTCTATGTCGAATTTTCATGTCTCTCTATGTCGAATCTTCATGTCTCTATAATGTCGAATCTTTTCTCTCTATGTCGAATCTTTTCTCTCTATGTCGAATCTTTTCACTCTGTCGACCCTTCTTCATGTCTCTATAATGTCGAATCTTCATGTCTCTCTATGTCGAATCTTCATGTCTCTCTCTGTCGAATCTTCATGTCTCTCTATGTCGAATTTTCATGTCTCTCTATGTCGAATCTTCATGTCTCTATAATGTCGAATCTTTTCTCTCTATGTCGAATCTTTTCTCTCTATGTCGAATCTTTTCACTCTGTCGACCCTTCTTCATGTCTCTCTATGTCGAATCTTCATGTCTCTCTATGTCGAATCTTCATGTCTCTCTCTGTCGAATCTTCATGTCTCTCTATGTCGAATCTTCATGTCTCTCTATGTCGAATCTTCATGTCTCTCTATGTCGAATCTTCGTGTCTCTCTATGTCGAATCTTCGTGTCTCTCTATGTCGAATCTTCGTGTCTCTCTATGTCGAATCTTCGTGTCTCTCTATGTTGAATCTTCGTGTCTCTCTATGTCGAATCTTCGTGTCTCTATGTCGAATCTTCATGTCTCTCTATGTCGAATCTTCATGTCTCTCTATGTCGAATCTTCATGTCTCTCTATGTCGAATCTGCATGTCTCTCTATGTCGAATCTTCATGTCTCTCTATGTCGAATCTTCATGTCTCTCTATGTCGAATCTTCATGTCTCTCTATGTCGAATCTTCATGTCTCTATAATGTCGAATCTTCATGTCTCTCTATGTCGAATCTTCATGTCTCTCTATGTCGAATTTTCATGTCTCTATAATGTCGAATCTTCATGTCTCTCTATGTCGAATCTTCGTGTCTCTCTATGTCGAATCTTCGTGTCTCTCTATGTCGAATCTTCGTGTCTCTCTATGTTGAATCTTCGTGTCTCTCTATGTCGAATCTTCGTGTCTCTATGTCGAATCTTCATGTCTCTCTATGTCGAATCTTCATGTCTCTCTATGTCGAATCTTCATGTCTCTCTATGTCGAATCTGCATGTCTCTCTATGTCGAATCTTCATGTCTCTCTATGTCGAATCTTCATGTCTCTCTATGTCGAATCTTCATGTCTCTCTATGTCGAATCTTCATGTCTCTATAATGTCGAATCTTCATGTCTCTCTATGTCGAATCTTCATGTCTCTCTATGTCGAATTTTCATGTCTCTCTATGTCGAATCTTCATGTCTCTATAATGTCGAATCTTTTCTCTCTATGTCGAATCTTTTCTCTCTATGTCGAATCTTTTCACTCTGTCGACTCTTCTTCATGTCTCTATAATGTCGAATCTTTTCTCTCTATGTCGAATCTTTTCACTCTGTCGACCCTTCTTCATGTCTCTATAATGTCGAATCTTTTCTCTCTATGTCGAATCTTTTCTCTCTATGTCGAATCTTTTCTCTCTATGTCGAATCTTTTCACTCTGTCGACTCTTCTTCATGTCTCTATAATGTCGAATATTTTCTCTTTATGTAGAATAATATTGGACTAATAGAGTTAAGGTTAGGCACATTCGACCGCAACGAAAACGAAAATAAAGCATTTGTTTATGTCGGATCTTTCGTTTTTGTTTGTTTAAACGATAACGAAAATACCTAAAAAAATTCGGACGGAAGCGAATGCACATGTCTAGTTATTGGTTTAAGCCGACTGTGATTGTCTATTGTTGTGACTTAGATGAAGATCAGATCACATTTTATGACCAATTTGTGCAGAAATCCATCTCATTCCAAAAGGGTTCACATACTTTTTCTTGCAACTGTACATGTTAGGTTCTTGACAATCGGCATGGAATTAGGTGGAAGCACCGTAGAATTGCTGCCTTGCAGGTGTCAGCAGCTATGGGATCCGAGCCGGCATAAAGGAAGCCTGATTTGACAGCTGTCAAAAAGCCGCCAGTGCATCGATTGTGAACCTGACTTGCATGCTTTGGCCAATCATAGCGCGCTCTGCTGTGAGAGCCATGATTGGCCAAAGGCAAAGTCCACACCCCACACTATTACATAGCAGCCTTACATAGTGTAATGAATGAAGAGCAGCAAAAGGAAAAAAAAATAATTTAAAACGACTATCCCCGCAATATAGATAAAAATCATTGAAAAAAAATGCCCTTCGAGTCTGGTATGGATATTAAAGCGGAGGTTCACCCGTACATAACACATTTCCCCCTTAGATGGATGCTCGTTTTCTCTAGGGGAATCGGCTAGTTGTTTTAAAATATGTGCAGTACTTACCGTTTACGAGATGCATCTTCTCCGCCGCTTCCGGGTATGGGCTGCGGGACTGGGCGTTCCTATTTTGATTGACAGTCTTCCGAGAGGCTTCCGACGGTCGCATCCATCGCGTCACGATTTTCCGAAAGAAGCCGAATGTCAGTGCGCAGGCGCAGTATAGAGCCGCACTGACGTTCGGCTTCTTTCGGCTACTAGTGACGCGATGGATGCGACTGTCGGAAGCCTCTCGGAAGACTGTCAATCAAGAAGGAACGCCCGCTCCCGAAGACCCATACCCGGAAGCGACGGAGAAGATGCATCTCGAAAACGGGTAAGTACGGCTCATATTTTAATACAAATAGCTGATTCTCCTAGACAAAACGAGCATGAAGCTAAGGGGACAAGATAAAAAAATATATAATTGGGTGAACTCCCGCTTTAAGGGGAACCCCTCTGCAAAATAAAAAAAACAGTAAATGTACCCATTCACATGGGGGGGGGGCGGGAACTGGGGCCCCCTTGTTCAAGGGGCCTTCCAGATTCTGATAAGCCCCCCACTCACAGACCACCACAACCACCAGGCAATGGTTGTGGGGAAGAAGCCCTTGTCCTCATCAACATGGGGACAAGGTGTTTTGGGGGGACCCGAAAACACCCTCCCCATGTTGAGGGCATGTGGCCTGGTACGGTTCCAGGGGGGGGGGGGAGCGATCTCTCTCATTCCCCCATTTTCCTGTGGCCTGCCAGGTTGTGTGCTTGGATAAGGGTCTGCCATAACCCCAGTATCTTCTTCTTGAGCGGCCAGTCTGCTTTCATATAAAAGCGGTCTCTGCGGCGGATTTGCACCGACAATACTTTTATTGGGGGTTGTCTGTGCCGCTTACCGGAGCCTCCGGTTTGCGACGGAGACAATTGCATCTGCTCCCCTGGATCCAGCGTGAGGGGAAGATGGCCCCCACTCGGCTCCATAGCATTGGAGGGCGGAAGCAACGTCAAACGTCACTTCTGCCCAATGTTCTTTAAGGGGTTTTCTTATTTTTTTATTGCATTTTAGTGTAAATATGAGATGTGACGTCTTTTTGACCCCCCAGATCTCATATATAAGAGGACCTGTCATGCTTTTTTCTTTATTACAAGGGATGTTTACATTCCTTGTAATAGGAATAAAAAGTGACCTGTTTTTTTCTTTTTTTAAAAGGACAGTGTCAAAATAAAAATAAATGAAAAGTTAAATAAATAAGATTTTTTTTTTTTTATTAAAGCGCCCCGTCTCGCCGAGCTTGTGTACAGAAGCGTACACATACGTAAGTCGCTCCCGCATATGAAAATAAAACCACACATGTGAGGTATCGGCACGATTGGTAGAGCGAGAGCAATTCTAGCCCTGGACCTCCTCTGTAACTCAAAACTGGTAACCTGTAGAAATTCTTAAACATCACCTATGGATATTTTTAGGTGTAAAAGTTTGTCGCCATTCCACGGGCGTGTGCAATTATGAAGTGTGACATGCTGGGCATAAGTTTACTTGGCGTAACATTATCTTTCACAATATAAAAAAAAAAAATTGGGCTAACTTTACTATTGTCTTATTTTTTTAATTAAAAAAAAATTTTCCCCAAAAAAAGTGCGCCTCCAAGATCGCTGCGCAAATACGGTGTGACAGAAAGTAGTGCAACGACCGCCGATTTATTCTCTAGGGTGTTTGAAAAAAAATATATATATAATGTTTGGGGGTTCTAAGTAATTTTCTATCGAAAAAATAATATTTTAACTTGTAAAGACACCGAGTCTGAAATGTAGGCCTGGCCTTAAAGGAGTACTCCAGAGCAATTTTTTTTCATAAAATTAGCAACATCTTGTAAAAGTATATAACAATGTAATTCACCTGCATTATCATATCTGCCGCAATCCCCGACTTCTCAGAAACCGGAAGTTCGGCCAGTCATTCTGGGCTATGAATTTCGTACCCCAAACTTCTTTGTGCCGGCGCCATCTTGGTATCGAAACGTCACGCGAACGTCACGCTTCTGCAGCCTTCCCCGCTGTCTGCTCCGGCCTCCTGTGTCCGCCCCTGGCTCCTGTGGGTCACTCCCACACTTTGAATATTCATTTCTTCTTCGTTTGCACAGCCCTGATTCGCTGGGCTGTGCAAACTAGTCTGTAAGCCCCCAGCCTATCATCGGCGTCCGCGCCTGCGCACTGATCTCACATAGCAAGAGCTCCGTGCTGCCACAGGACACCATGATTGGTGCAGGGTTTGGAGAGGCGGGATATGATAATTTTAGGGGCGGATGGCATGGCAGGGGAGGCAGGGAGGGGTGTGTTTATTGAAATGAATGGGGAGGGGAGATACTAGGATAGAGGAGGGGAGAGACTTGGGTAGGGGAGGGGGGATGAGGAGAGAGGCACTGAGAGACCGGAAAAACAAGCAAGGGAGCTTGGGGGATGACGATTTTTACGTCATCCTCCATGGCTCCATAACCCGGAAGTGGCAGAAATTCAGGACGAGGTAGCAGAGGAATGGCTGGGCCGATTTAGGAAAGAAAGACATCGACTGAAAGGTAAAGCCTAAGGGAACATTATAGTGTAAAAAAGAAATGCATTATACAACTCCTTTAAGTGGTTACAATCACTTTAATTGTATTCTGTTTGTAATTATGTAATTAATATATTTTTTTCCACTTTACAGATCAGAAGGGGAAACCAAATCTGTCAATGCAAGGAAGAGAAAAGTAAAGGAGACGCTTTCATCCTTAGGCATGAGTGTTAGAGAGGTAAAGATTCTTTAGTATTTGTCTTATAATCTTGATGCTGAACAACCAAAAACAGGCGTGTGAATGGACCAAGTGACCTTCGTAGAAGTCAGCTTTCCCTTCAGCTTCATGCACCCCTGTATGTTAGCCTGTGTGTCCATGCACACATACTATAGGCTTTTAGCAGCGTTTAGTGGCAGGGGCTTCTAGAGGCAGGGGAAAAAACACTGCCAGTGCGTCTAGGACGGAGCAGCAATCATTTATCCTGGAAAATAAAATGAAATAATGGCCAAAAACTTTTCTTCTGTAAAAGCTCCTAAAAGCTTGTGTAGCACCCTCTAGTGTGTGCTAGAAGTAGTGTAGGAGTAGGTAAATTCTAGCTTTCTCAGAGATAAGTCTGAGGCCCCGTACATACGGCCGAGAAACTCGACGGGCAAAACACATCGTTTTGCTCGTCGAGTTCCTTGTTCGGCTGTCAGAAAACTCGTCGAGACAAATGTTCCCATTGCCCAACGAGGAAATAGAGAACATGTTCTCTTTTTGGCTCGACGAGTTTCCCGACGGGTTTCTCGGCGAAAAGTGTACACACGACTGGTTTTCTCAGCAGAATACGTCTCCCATCGAGTTTCTTGCTGAATTCTGCCGAGAAAACCAGTCGTGTGTACAGGGCCTGAGCCATGGAACCTGGGTCAGGGTTCAGAGACGTTCAGGGCTGGGTGACTGACATGGAAATATGTGCTAATAAATCACCCTTTCAACACATTTCAATCTAATGTTATAATGCATCTTACCTATCACTCTATTTCCCTCATATCCCCAAGTTAACAGACATCACCACAGCTTACGTGCTTGCATCCTCCGTACCATGCTCTTCTGGCCTCTACCCAGCACAGCACTTGGTTTTTATTCTAACACAACAAAAGCAATGACAAGCAGCCAATCACTTACTCCATGGGAAATGACATCACAGGAAATTACCTCACAGTATATGAATGTCTACACAGGAAAATCCTTCCAACAGGATGTGTTTATACAACAACCAATGAATAATGGCTAGGGGAGTCTTATGGGTGTGTCTGGGCAGGGACAGCGTGTATGTATGTTTTCCTGTCCCCTGTACCTGAAAACTAGACAAAGGAAGCTGCATGGCTTTCAAACATGGACGTTCTCCCTGACCATTAGGGATGAGCCGAACACCCCCCTGTTCAGTTCGCACCAGAACCTGTGAACAGACCAAAAGTTTGTGTGAACTTTAGAACCCCGTTAAAGTCTATGGGACTCGAACGTTTGAAATCTAAAGTGCTAATTTTAAAGGCTAATATGCAAGTTATTGTCCTAAAAAGTGTTTGGGGATCCGGGTCCTGCCCCAGGGGACATGTATCAATGCAAAAAAAAGATTTAAAAACTGCAGTTTTTTGGGAGCAGTGAATTTAATAATGCTAAAAGTGAAACAATAAAAGTGAAATATTACTTTAAATTTCGCACCTGTGGGGGTGTAAAGTCAGCATGTGAAAAGCGCATGTTTCCCGTACATAGAACTGTCCCTGCACAAAGTGTAATTTCTGAAAGAAAAAAAGTCATTAAAACCGGACTCACGGCTATAATGAATTGTCGGCTCTGGCAATTCATAGGGAATTCATTCATTAAAAAAATAAAATAAAAAGCGTGGGGTTCCCCCCAAATTCAATTACCAGGCCCTTCAGGTCTGGTATGGATATTAAGAGGAACTCCACCCCAAATTTTTTTTTAAAAATGGCGTGGAGTTCCCCCAAAAATCCACACCAGACCCCTTATCCGAGCACGTTAACCTGGCCGGCCGCAGAAAAGAGGGGGGGACAGAGTGCGTTCCCCCCCCTCTCCTGAACCGTACCAGGCCACATGCCCTCAACATGGGGAGGATGTCCCCATGTTGATGGGGACAAGGGCCTCATCCCCACAACCCTGGCCGGTGGTTGTGGGGGTCTGCGGGCGAGGGGCTTATCATAATCTGGAAGACCCCTTTAACAAAGGGGACCCCCAGATCCTGCCCCCCTTATGTGAATTGGTAATGGGGTACATTGTACCCATACTATTTCATAAAGGAAGTGTAAATAATTGTAAAAAAACACACAGACACCGTAGAAAAAATTCCTTTATTAATAAAAAAAAAGAAAAAAATCCAGCGGTGGTAATCCACTTTCGATCCCCGCTCCAACGTTGTCGGTATCCAGCGACGGGTGATCTCCTCTCCAGTCCAGCGATGAGAAGATCGTCCGGGATTCAGAGCGCAGCATAGGAGACAGCCCGGCGAATGACACGGCTGGAGCTAGTGACATTTCTTTTATAGGTGAGGCGGGGCCACCCGTCACGTGACCCCGCTCCCTCTGACGCAAGGGGGAAGCCTGGGCTTCCCCAGTGACGTAGCAGAGGCTGCGTCAGAGGGGGCGGGGTCACATGACGGGTGGCCCCGCCTCACCAATATAAGAAATGTCAATAGCTCCAGCAGCGTCATTCGCCAGGCTGTCCTTGGTGGAGAAAAAAGTAAATTAAAGAAATAGAGAAGTGGGGGGGTGGGGGATAGTCTAAGTGAAGACTGCAGTATCTAGATAAGAGGGTTACTTTTAGTAGCAGAAATTGACCAAAAAGCTTGATTTAGAAATATATCAAAGTGAAATTTATTTAGCACAGATTGGTGCAATTTGACAAATAATCAGATAAAAAATCTAATTAGTATTTGAGAGTTCCTGTACACATAAAACAAGACTTACAAGACTCACTGGACTACAAATAACGGCGCCCGTCTACGCGCGCTGAAGGTTCACACATCAGTGACATGCATCATAAATTGGTTGCAATTTTTGGATGCCCCGATCGTGGATCGTCGGGACTATAACCAGGATGGTTATATGTGGGGAACGATAAATCTCACCACATGTAAAATACTGAAGTATCTAATTGATGCTTTACCTGGTGGGTGAACCTGTGACTAGGGGGATGGGGGGAGGTGGGAGGTGTGGAGTATGTTGTATGTTGTCAGAGCTCAAAATAATTTTAGAACGTTTTTTTCAAAAGGAAGTGTGTATATGCATTAAATGTATATACAAATTCGGTGGAAGTCCATAGATAATGTGGATCCAAAATTTAGTAGGTTTAATACTAAGTAGTTATTGAAAATTCTGACTGTATTAGTACCATGCTAAAAGGTAATAGCGATACTTTGTTGGTATAGTTAATTCGAATAACGTCAATATTGATTAATCAATCAAAGAATTTCCATAGATGTTGCTAGAAGTTATCGTTGGAATCAATTTGAAAATGAATTTCAAGTAATTCTATAGTGTTTATAGTATGATTTTATGACAACAATGGATCATGCTCTCGGCACCATGAGGGACTGCTGACCATAGTCTGTATTAGGGTTCCAGTATGATAGTGTTGCTTGCTATGTATTCTTTCATTTGTTACCTTGACTTAAATACAGTTGCATCTTTGATCATCCGATCGAATATAGGTAAAATTACCGACCTGTATTTGTTGTGTGTTCGTCTTATTGGTAACGGCGTCTATGGCTGTGTAGTAGCAAGTTTATCAGCTGTGTTCAGTTGGTCCGTATGATCACTATGGACCTTGATGGGCTGGTTGCCGTGATTCGCACAGCTGTTTTTTCCTCCCTTCTTCCGCAATCCCCTCCCTTTAGTCAAGGGGGGCTGCTCGAGGAGCGCTGGGTAGCGTGTAAGTCTTGGTGCTGACTTACAAACAGTCTTATTGGCACTGGGCGCCTCCTCTGCTCAACAGCCTGTAGGCTGTAGTTCGATGGAGCAGTTCCTCCGATCTCCCTTCGGTCAGCTGAGCGCCGGTGTAGACGTAGCGGGCGTCGGGTTGTGACGTCGACGCGTTTCGCCGTGCTTAGTGGCGTAGCTTCTTCCTGGACGTACTGCACAGATAGTCGGTGGATGTTATATATTGTTGTCTTGATTGGTGTCAATCGAAAATAACGATCGTTCTAGGAGTTATGTCAGAAATTAACTCAATGTAATACACCAGTGTAGAGGAACTTGTGATTTAAATGAAGTAAGCCCTGATTTGATTTTGTACTACCGTGGAAGTTTACGCCTTGGTTAAAGCAGCAAGACAAAACTTTAAAAATATATATTGTATGTTGAAACATTAGTAATGTAGCAGAAAAACGAAAACAAAAATTAGAGGTAAAAAATTAGAGGTAAAAAATGAATAGTAACATTGTTAGTTGTAAGACTTAAATAGGTATCTCTATGTTATCAAAGGTAATTTTCGTATGAGTATGTATTGATATCAAGGAATACAGTAGGGGATTTACAGAAAGGACAGTCAACATAGACTAAGGTGGTGCATTTGTATAAACAATATTTTAGAAGGAGGTAAGGGGTGAAAGAACTATTATTATGTTGTTTGTGGAGGAAGAAAAATTATTATTATATCAGCTGAATTAATAAATGACCAATTAATTTATTCGCTTGCATTGATTTAGTCATATAATTTTAATTTTAAGTATTAAGATGTCATATAGTAGATGAGCTAAGGATTCAAGAAAATCTGTAGATTTAGCTCTGTATTTAAGCCGGCCGGCGTGAGCGATTGTAAGCGATAAATCCAGAGTTTTTCTTTTTGTAACAATATTTTGTCAAAATCGCCACGTCGACTCGACAGTTTTAGATGATAAATTCCTTTTACTGTTAGTCCACGCGAGTCTCGGTTATGAAATTGAGCAAAGTGTTTTGCTAGGGGCTTTTCTGGGGTTTTTACTTTCTCATTTATCTCCCTCAAGTGCTCGCCAATTCGTACCTTTAGGGGGCGTTTCGTTTTCCCGATGTAGATTTTTTTACACGGGCATGTGATCATGTAGATCACGCGTTCCGTAAGGCAATTGATTAGATCCTGGATCTCAAAGGATTTCCGTCCCGTAGAGTCCGTGAATCTGGACGTGCGGTCGACGTATGGACAGATATGGCACTTGGTGCAAGGGAACATGCCGTGGGAGCGGGGATAGTTTGTAAGCCATGTGGGATCAGGGGCCCGTATATATTCTGATCTAATCAGTCTGTCACCGATGTTTGGTGCTCTACGTGCCACTAGTTTTGGTTTGTCAGTCACTATTTGTGCTAGTGGTGGGGCATTGGTTAGTATGCCCCAATGTTTTTCGAGGACTGTTTTGACTTCCTCCCACTGTGTTCCAAAGGGAGTAATAATTCGTAGGGGTTCTGTAAAGTTTTGGGATATTTTATCTGATGATTCACTCTTAGTTGTAAGTAATTCTTTACGTTCCCTTTTTGCTGCTTTTTTACGGGCATTTTTTATTTGTCTGTGTGAATATCCACGTTCTCTAAAGCGATTGTAGAGATCCTGGCTTTCGCGACGATAGTCGCTTAATTTAGAGCAATTGCGCTTAATGCGCAAGAATTGCCCTATTGGGATGCCGTTTTTAAGCGAGGCAGGATGGTGGCTTGTGGCGTGGAGCAGCGTGTTCGCCGCAGTATCCTTGCGGTAGGTGCTGGTGTTAATTTGTCCTTCCTCCAATCTGATTTTCAAATCGAGGAACGACAATTCATGTGTGTGCGAAGTGTAAGTCAAACGTATATTACGTTGATTGTCGTTCAGTTCGCACATGAACTGCTGAAGCTGCTCAGTGTTACCCTGCCATAGCATAAGTACGTCGTCGATGTACCGCCACCATGTAAGTACATGGCGGCGGTACATCAGCGACGTGTAAACGTCCTCCGCCTCCCAGAGTCCCAAGTGCAAGCAGGCGTAGGCTGGTGCCCACGCTGCGCCCATGGATGTACCTCTTATTTGGCAGTAGTACGTGCTCATGAATTGAAAGTTGTTATTGTTCAGAGCGAATTCCAGCATCTCAATGATGAACTCATTTTGAGGGCCTGCCATTGGGAAGTTATCGTCCAGGAAGGTCTGTACCGCCATGGTTCCTAATTCGTGCGGTATCGATGTATATAGTGATTCCACATCGATACTGACAAGGAGAGTGTTTGGTGGTATTAGTTCAGCACTGAGATCCTGGAGCTTTGCTAGTACATGCTGTGTATCTTGGACGAATGATGGTAGCTTATTGACCATCTCTTTGAGAAGTCCATCAAGGTATTTACCTGTGCACTCCAGGGGTCCCTGACAGGCGGAGACGATAGGTCTACCTGGTGGTTCTTTAAGATCCTTGTGGATCTTTGGTATAATGTAGAATGTTGGTATATTATAATTTAGTACACATAGATAGTTGTATTCCTTATTAGTGAGCAGACCTTCGTTTCTAGCTAGTAACAATTTATAGTTTAAATTGGAGACGACTAGAGGCAGTGGATTGCTATCCAGTTTCTTGTAGGTTGAAGTGTCACTCAGTAGTCGCTTTGCCTCACGTTCGTATTGTTTTTGGGTTAGAATTACCACGTTACCGCCTTTGTCACTATTTTTTATGACTATATTTTTATTAGACTCTAACTCGTGTAGAGCCCGTCTTTCATTGGCGGTAAGGTTATCACTAGATTTTTTGCTCCAGTCTATTTTCACCAGGTCGCTCTGTACCATGTCCAGGAACATCTGGAGCCATCGGTTTTTTGATAATGTTGGCATTCGTAGGGATCGAATCGTCAAATTAGGCCGTCTAATCAATTGGGATGGTTCATCATCTGATGACTGGTTCTCATCTAGTAATGAGTTTAGCATATCAAGTGCACGTTGGTCATCGGGAGGTATTAATTCTGGTTTTTCAGATGAAATATTCTCTTTCGAGAATATGAACTCGTCCATATTTGTTGCTGGCGAGAAAGTCATTCCTTTCTGTAGGAGTTTCAGGTGGTCTGGGGATAAGTCAAAGTCAGTTAAATTGACAACCTTGAGATCGTTAGCGATCGTCAGTGGTTGTATAGCACGTTTAGTATTTAGTTCTTCTGGCTCCTCGTGTGTGTACGTTCGTAATTGCCCCTGGTTTGTTGTGATTTTTTGGGGGGCTGTTTTGATTTTTGGGGTAGGGCGGACTGATCCTCTAGGGGTTCCCCCTGTTGGTCTAAAAAAATGACCGATTTTATAGCTCCCTCATCTGTATCACTCGATGGTTTTCCTCGTCGTTGTCGCGATTGTGAGCGTGTTTGGCGATTCACAGATCTGCCACGTGTGCGATGTTTGGTGAGATCAAAGATCTCTCCCTTTTCGAAATCCGCTATATCGCGTTTGAATTTACTCTGTTTAGTGATTTTCAAGTTTAGTTGAATTTTTTCTATATCTTTTTTTAGTTGTTCGTTTTGTTTAGTAAATTCTTCCTCGTCCTTAAGTTCATCTAGTTCTTGGGCGCTAATTTTGATTTGTTGTTGAATATTAGTCAACTGTTGTTTTTCCTCCTCAACTATTAATTCCATGACCGCTAGTCCATGTTTTATACAAAGATCTTTCCATTTCGGAAGGAAACTGTCCGTATGTAGGTGTTCTGCTGGTATAGTTTTATCCCGCAGACCCCTAGGGACTATTTTGTGTGAAATATATGTCTCCAATGAGGATACGTCCCATTTTCTGTTCAGGTGTTTGATTAGGAGTTTTTTATGCTCTTTAAATTTGTTTTTAATTTCTTCGTTTTGGTCAAGTGTCTGCGGGGTATCACTATTGAAAGCAGATTGTATCTCTCTATCTATGTCCTCACCTAAGGTGAAGGCCATATCAAGTGTGTAGAATTTGTTTGGTAGTACTAGTTGGGCTGTTCAAAGTATTTAGTTATGTGACCTTGCTGGAAATGACCATAGTGGTCAGGTACTCATATCAAAATGTTATTTTAAGGGAAAAGGGTAAAGGGAAAATGCAAGTTGTGTCACTTGTTGGATAGGTGTCATTAATTGAGTACACCTATAGGGGGTCATCCGTCAATGGGCGGTGCTGGTACTGTAACCGTATTGAGCATAAATGGTGGAGACAGGCGGCCGGCGATGCTGCGCTCTGGATCCCGAACGATCTTCTCATCGCTGGACCGGAGAGGAGATCACCCGTCGCTGGATACCGACAACGTTGGAGCAGGGAGCCGGGACCGAGAGTGGATTACCACCGCTGGATTTTTTTTTAATAAAGGACTTTTTTCCACGGTGTGTGTGTGTGTTTTTTTTACAACTATTTACACTTCCTTTGTGAAATGGTAGGGGTACTTGGAACCCCAATACCAATTCACATAGGGGGGGCCAGGATCTAGGGGTCCCCTTTGTTAAAGGGGTCTTCCAGATTCTGATAAGCCCCCTGCCCGCAGACCCCCGCAGACCCACACAACCACCGGGCAAGGGTTGTGGGGATGAGGCCCTTGTCCCCTTCAACATGTTGAGGGCATGTGGCCTGGTACGGTTCAGGAGGGGGGGCACATTCTGTCCCCCCCTCTTTTCTGCAGCCGGCCAGATTACGTGCTCGGATAAGGGGGTCTGGTGTGGATTTTTGGGGGAACTCCACGTAATTTTTTTTTAAATTGACGGCGGGGTTCCCCTTAATATCCACACCAGACCTGAAGGGCCTGGTAATTGAATTTGGGGGAACCCCACGCTTTATTTTTATTTTTTTATGAATGAATTCTCTCTGAATTGCCAGAGCCGGCAATTCATTATAGCCGCAAGTCAGTTTTAAATGACTTTTTTTCCCTCAGAAATGACACTTTGTGCAGAGACAGTTCTAAGTGCGGGTAAAATGCGCTATTTCACATGCTAACACCCCCCCCCCCCAGGTAGGAAATTTAAAGGAATATTTCACTTTTTATTGTTTCACGTTAAGCATTATTAAATTCACTGCTCCCGAAAAAACGGCAGTTTTTAAAACTTTTTTCGCATTGATACATGTCCCCTGGGACAGGACCCGGGTCCCCAAACACTTTTTAGGACAATAACTTGCATATTAGCCTTTAAAATTAGCACTTTAGATTTCTCCCATAGACTTTAACAGGGTGTTCCGCGGCTTTTCGAATTTGCCGCGAACACCCCAAATTGTTCGCCGAACAGGCAATGTTCGAGTCGAACATGAGTTCGACTCGAACTCGAAGCTCATGCCTACTCGCCATACCAATTCAAAAGCTCCCGTGTTTACCGCTGTTGTGAATCCTTATTCTGTGCTGTTCAGAGAACAACGCATACACGGATTATATTACCGTTCCTGTGGATAGGAGATTATCTGTAGGGGCACACCATGGCAGCCCCAAAAAGGGTGACACGAACGTACATCTGTCTATAACCGATAATGTCTTTGCAGAGTGTACACATCCCCCAGACGATCGTTCTGTGCATT
Source organism: Rana temporaria (assembly GCF_905171775.1). Taxonomy (NCBI): domain Eukaryota; kingdom Metazoa; phylum Chordata; class Amphibia; order Anura; family Ranidae; genus Rana; species Rana temporaria. The sequence goes on along the minus strand of NC_053489.1, from coordinate 686,796,918 downwards.
GCACAGGGGCCCTTTTGCTGGCGGACATATCCCCGCTCTGCAAACACCTCTCCCCAACCTTAGGAAGTTTTTCACTACCAGACGGGAGGCAACCAGCGTCAGTCTGCCCCAGTCAGCTCTTTAGAGTGGGCTGCAGGAGTACTAACACTGGGCGACACTATGACAATACATTAAATACATCTTCATAAAATTTCCACAACAGTGACTCATCCTGGTAGCCTTCTGGTATCTCCCCCTGGTCTAGAAGGTTAGAGAATCTTCTAGAATTAGTGGGTGGAGGTTAGAAGGAGCCGCTTTGAATATTTATGAGGCATCAACCAATCCCCTGTAATGGGCTGGCAGGGGGCAGAGCTTACCTCATAAATAGACATGAGCCATGCCAGCAGGAGCAGTCAGGTTGAAGATGTAGATACAGTCCTGAGGAGGCTGTTGTGGCCCTCAGGGGTGCCCCCCAGTCTGGGGGGTGTCCTGCCTTGGGTCAGGGCTCAGATGCTGGAAGGATCCTGCCATAAGACAGAGGAGGAAGACCTTCCTGGAGGCATGGGAGCAAGAGAGAGGACAGAGTGTATAGATCAGCACTGCTGGGGACTAACATTGGGGGAGACTGCTACATGTAGTCAGTCTCCCTGAAGACAGCGGTGTACTTAAGTCTTCATCCTTCCCTGGGAGATCTCCTGAGAGTCAGATGGTAGGGCTGGTGACGAGTCAGTTGTCAGGACTGGTGTGATAGTTAGCCTGGAGGGCTAGTGAAAGGGGCAGCTGCAGCCAGGTGGGTTGGCAGTGCCTGGAGAGGTGGTGCTGAGATCAGTAGCCACATAGGAGAAGTACAAGCTGTTTTCAGTATATCTTTGCTACACAACAAGGGGCTATGAGTTCCTGCCTGTAAAGGGCTATTCTAAAATCTGACTGGGAATATTCTACAACTGGAGTAAGCAAGTATGTGCAGGAGGCAAGTGAAGGAGACTGTATATAGGAAGATGTTCCTGAAGTTGTTGCTGAAGTTTTGGAGAAATCAAGTGGGCATTCCATAACTTCCCATCCCTATCCAAGTTATTAACCCTCAATAAATAATAAAAACAGTCACAGTGTCACAAGGGCCACGTACCTGAGGTGAAACCGAAGTAGTGGGGAGGCCTCCCTTGCACCTTGAGTCCTTGAAGCCTCTGGAGATGGAGACAGAGACTTGGTGGACACCGAGTGGCACGGGTGCCAGGGGTGCGGAGCACCGTGCAAGCCTTAGTCTAAGATCCGAGCCGAGGTCAAGTCTGCTCTGGCAACGAAGTACAGAAGGGTTAATCAGAAGAAGAATGGTTGAGATCCAAGCCGGGGTCGGTTCCAATCTGGCAGCTGAGTACAAAAGGGGCAAAGAAGTAGAATGGTCAAGGTACAAATCTGAGGTCAAAGGCAAGCAGCAGTCATGAGTAGTCAAATAGGTTTCCAGGTCACGAGTTCAGACAGATCACACACTAGCACAGGAACAAGGGGGGACTGAAGATAATCCAGCAATTTGGCAGTGTCTGGGCCGGGCTTCTATAGGGATGTTTGAGGTCACTTCCTGCGCACCTCCTGGACATTTTCCCGCCTTTTTTTTATCAGGCTGAGGTCACTTCCTGTGTGCCTCCTGGGCACTTTTCCTGCCTTTTTCTATCAGGTCTTCTGCAGAGGTGTGGGTTGGCATGGCATCTTTGGCGATGCTCAGTTGGCATGGACTTTTTCTTGCGCCATTGGTGCATGCGTAGTAAGCCCTGGACTCTTACACACAGTGGCCCAGATTCAGGTAGATCCGTGCAATATTTGCGTGGGCAAAGGGCAACGATTTTTGCTCTGCGCCCACGCAAATATTTTGATATGCCCGCGATTCACGGAGCAGTAGCTCCGTAAATTGCGCGGGCGATATGCTAAATAGCCGGGCGTAAGGCTGCCTAATGTAAATGATCCCGCCGGGGGCGGGAATCATTTAAATTAGGCGCGCTCCCGCGCCGAGCGAACAGCGCATGCTCCGTCGGGAAACTTTCCCGACGTGCATTGCGGCAAATGACGTCGCAAGGACGTCATTTGCTTCTAAGTGAACGTGAATGGCGTCCAGCGCCATTCACGAATCACTTACGTAAACGACGTGAAATTAAAATTTCACAAGCGGGAAGGGCGGCTATACTTTAGCATTGGCTGCCCCTGCTACAGCAGGAGCAACCTTGCGCTAAAGTCGCCGTACGGAAACTTCGTACCTTGCGTGCGCAGGGCCCGCGCAACTTTTGTGAATCGGTGGTAGTATGCAATTTGCATACTATACGCCGATCACAATGGCCGCACCCCCTAGCGGCCAACGCAAGAATGCAGCCTGAGATATGAAGGCATAAGGAGGCTTATGTCTGTCACATCCTAGGCTGCAGTCCGCGTAGCGATGTTCCTGAATCAGGGGCATTCGCTACGCGCGAGCAAAACAGCTATTGCGCCGCGCAACCAGGTTGCGTGGGCGCAATAGCTTCCTGAATCTGGCCCAGACTGTTCTGTCCTGACACATTTGCTGTGCAGGGTGGGGGAACCAAGTTCATCAGCGGTCCCTACAAGGGTGTGCTACATTTATAAAAGCTTTAAACACGTTTACAACCGTCTGGCATTTTTTAGAAGTCTCCACACAGATATTGGTTTATTCCGTACTTGTACCCCACATGATGCTGTGTTTTTATACATTTCTTAGCACTGTCCAATACATATTCCATCTGTAACATAACAGTGATGATCATTTGTTTTGTTGTTTCCTGAAGAATTGCGACCCTCCTGTAATCGCGGTCTTGGGATCGGGGGGTGGAGCCCGTGCCATGGTTGGATTAATGGGAACAATCTCGAAACTGGCCGAACTCAACCTTTTAGGTGCCGCTACATACATGGCTGGGATATCTGGATCAACATGGTATGTAGATTGTACCAATTTATACAGTAATGTGTTACCTGAATAATCACACAGCTATTGGGCCAGATTCACATAGCGCAGCGGATCTATAGATCCGCTCGATCTACGTGAATTAAGATCCGCTCCCGCAAGTTTAGGAGGCAAGTGGCTAATTCACAAACAACTTACCTCCAAACTTGCGACGGCGGATCCTAAATCCCCCGGCGGAATTCAAATTCCGCGGCTAGGGGAGTGTACTATTTAAATCAGGCGCGTTCCCGCGCATATTTAAATGCGCAGGTGCCGTCCGCGAAATTTCCCGGCGTGCCTTGCTCCCACTGACGTCGCTAGGACGTCAGTGGTTTCTACGCTTACGTAAACGACGTCAGTCCGTATTCGAGAACGACTTACGCAAACGACGTTAAAAAATTCAAATTTGATGCGGGAACGCCGGCTATAGTTAACATTGGCTGCCCTGATAAAAGAAGGGGTAAGTATACGACGGGTACGCCGCTACGGAAACGTCGTAAGAAGACTGCGTCGGGTCCGTGTACGTTCGTGAATTTGCGTAGCTCGCTGATTTACATATTATTTATCGTAAATCAGAGGGAACGCCCCCGGCGCCATTTTTAAATTGAAAAAAAGATCCGACAGTGTAACACAGTGTAACACTGTCGGATCTTAGCCCTATCTATGCGTATGTGATTCTATGAACCAGGCGCATAGATAGGACCAGTGTAAGTCAGAGATACGATGGGGGATCAGGAGATATCAGGAGATAATACACCGGAGTATCTCTTTGTGAATCTGGCCCATTGTGTTTAGCCACATTGCCCCCAGGACATTTTTTTTTTGATGTGTAAAATCATATTATTTTTTGCTAAAAAGTTAACTTTCAAACCATATATACTGTATATTTTTTTTTTCAAGATCCCTTGGAAAATAAAATAATGGCTGTCACAATTTTTTTTATGTCAAGCGATATTTGCGCAGCTGTTTATCAAATGCATATTTACACTAAGGGCCAGATTCTCGTAGTTTGGCGTAACTTTGTGCGGGCGTAACGTAACCTATTTACCGTACGCCTCCGCAACTTAGACGGGCAAGTGCTGTATTCTCAAAGCACTTGCTCCGTAAGTTGCGGCGGCGTAGCGTAAATAGGCCGGCGTAAGCCCGCCTAATTCAAATTTGGAACAGGGGGGGCGTGTTTTATGTAAATGTTCTGTGACCCGACGTGATTGACGTTTTTCGCGAACGGCGAATGCGCCGTCCGTGGAAATCTCCCAGTGTGCGTTGCTCCTAATACGCCGCAAGGACGTATTGGTTTTGACGTGAACGTAAATTACATCCAGCCCCATTCACGGACGAGTTACGCAAACGACAACGCGGGAACGACGGCCATACTTAACATTGGTACGCCGCACTTACGCCACCATATAGCAGGGGTAACTTTACACCAGGAAAAGCCTAACGTAAACGGCGTAACTGTACTGCATTGGCCGGGCGTACGTTCGTGAATTTGCGTATCTAGCTGATTTACACACCCCTAGCGGCCCCTAGCGGCCAGCGTAAATATGCAGTTACGATCCGACGGCGTAAGAGACTTGCGCCAGTCGGATCTTAGGGAAATCTATGCGTAACTGATTCTAAGAATCAGGCGCATAGATACGACCGGCCAGACTCAGAGATACAACGGCGTATCTCTTTTGAGAATCTGGGCCTAAAATACTTATTTTGCACGTAAACGCAATAATGGGGTTGCATCAAGTAAACAGTTATCAAACATGTCAAAACGTAAAATTGCACACAACTGCGAAATGGCAGAAAAACAAAGGTACCCAGAATTTATTTATTTTTAAGTTAAAGCTTTAAAAGCCTTTAAGGGTCTTCAGATTAGAGTTATTGTATTTATTGGCGTATAACACTCACTTTTTTACCCTGAAAATAGAGCGCAAACTGTGCCTGCGTGTTATATGCAGGTGGCTTTGGAAAGTTTTTTTTTTTCCTGAAACTTCCCTCTTAAAGTTAGGTTGCGTGTTATACGCCGATAAATACGGTAGCTATTAATACTGGGCCAGATTCAGGTAGAAGTGCGGCGGCGTAACGTATCGTAGATACATTACACCGACGCAAGTTATAATCGCTAGTGCCTGCTTCACAGAGCACTTGCAATGAAAACCTACGCCGGCGGCCTCTGGCGTAAGCCCGCGTAATTCACAGGGGCGTGTGCCATTTAAATTAGGCGCGCTTCCGCGCCGGACCTACTGCGCATGCTCCCTTTTGAATTACCTGCCGTGCTTTGCGCGTAGTGACGTTATTTTTTCGAACGGCGACGCGCGTAGGCGTAATTCCGTATTCCCGGACGGCTTACGCAAACGACGTGAATTTTTAAATTTCGACGCGGCAACGACGGCCATACTTTATACAGCACATACGATTGCTGTGTAAAGTTAAGGCACCCAAAACGACGACTAACTTTGCGACGGGAAACTAGACTAGCGGCGACATAGCGAACGCGAAAAACCGTCGCGGATCGCCGTAACTCCTAATTTGCATACCGGACGCTGGTTTACGACGCAAACTCCCCCCAGCAGCGGCCGCGGTACTGCATCCTAAGATCCGACAGTGTAAAACAATTACACCTGTCGGATCTTAGGGATATCTATGCGTAACTGATTCTATGAATCAGCCGCATAGATACTCTGAGAGATACTCCGGCGTATCTCCGCTGTGAATCTGGGCCACTATTCCTAGAATTAGGAATTCCTCTCATGTGTGGCACAGTTTTTGTTTACATATATGTGCAGAAGGGGGCGGGGGGGATTTAGGGGGTACTTTAATATATATTTTTTTTTTTACCCCCTTCCTGACCAGAGCACTTTTTACAATTCGGCACTGCGCCGCTTTAACTGACAATTGCGCGGTCGTGCGACGTGGCACCCAAACAAAATTGACGTCCTTTTTTTCCCACAAATAAAGCTTTCTTTTGGTGGTATTTGATCACCTCTGTTTTTTTTGCACTATAAACAAAAAAAAACTATTTAAGTATTTAAAAAAAAAATATTAAAATTTTTTTGCTATAATAAATATCCAAACAAAAATAAATATATTAATTTCCTCATCAGTTTATGCCAATATATATTCTTCTACATATTTTTGGTAAAAAAAACAATCACAATAAGCGTAGTATATTGATTGGTTTGCGCAAAAGTTATAGCGTCTACAAACTATAGGAAAGATTTATGGTGATCTGCAATTTTTAACGGTACTGCGACATTTCTGGTGGACAGATCGGACATATTATAGAGCGATCAGAGCTATAAATATGTACTGATTATTGTGTAAATGTCACTGGCAGGGAAGGGGTTAACACTAGGGGGTGATTAAGGCAGGGCTCAACAAATCCCGGGCGCCAGGTCGCCATGGCGACTAGAAATAGGGTCCTGGCGACTTGGCTTGGAAGGGGGGCAAAAAAAAATATATATATATTTTTTTTTTGGGAGCTGGTGCCATCTGGTGGTGAGCCGTTGGTATTACAAGTTATTACCACCAGATGTGTAAGCTGGCGCCATCTGGTGGTGGCCGATGGTATTACAAGTTAAACAGCAATTCTAATGTAATTTTTCACTATTTTCACTGCCATCTTCTTCCCTCTAATTAGAACCCCCAAACATTATATATATTTTTTATCCTAACACCCTGGAGAATAAAATGGCGATCATTGCAATACTTTTTGTCATGCCGTATTTGCGCAGCGGTCTTACAAGCGCACTTTTTTGGGAAAAAATTACACTTTTTTTAATTAAAAAATAAGACAACAGTAAAGTTATCCCCATTTTTTTTTAATATTATGAAAGATAATGTTACGCCGAGTAAATTCATACCCAACATGTCACGCTTCAAAATTGCGTCCGCTCGTGGAATGCCGACAAATCTTCATAGGCGACGTTTAAAAAAATCTACAGGTTGCATGTTTTGAGTTACAGAGGAGGTCTAGTGCTAGAATTATTGCTCTCGCTCTACCAATCGCGGCGATACCTCACATGTGTGGTCTGAACACCGTTTACATATGCGGGCGCTGCTCACGTATGTGTTTGCTTCTGCGCGCAAGCTCGTCGGGACAGGGTGCGTTTTCTGGCTCCTAACTTTTTTAGCTGGCTCCTAGATTCCAAGCAAATTTGTCAACCCCTGGATTAACAGGTTAACTGTGTTCCCTCAGTGTGTTCTAACTGTGTGGGGATGAGATTGACTAGGAGAGGAGTCATATCATTTTTCCTACTTAGTATGAACAAGCGATCTGTCTCCTCTCCCCTGTTTACACACACAAATCCCCTTGCTGGCACTTGTGCACACGATCGTGCGTGGCCGGCAGCGATTGTACCCGCCAGCCACGCGCATCAGGTCCCCCACCTCTGGTGGCCAAAAAGCAGAAGGACGTACCAGTACGGGATTTCACCCAGGAGAGCCATTCTGACACAGTGGGCCATATTCTTATACATCTAAGGCGGCGGAACGTATGTACTTTACGTTACTCCGCCGCAAGTTTAAGTGGCAAGTGCCGGATTCCCAAACCACTTACCTGTAAACTTGCGGCGGCGTCGCGTAAAGTCCACCCGCGCAAGCCATCCTAATTCAAATGATCCTGGCAGGGGGCGTGGATCATTTAAATTAGGCGCGCTCCCGCGCCGATCGTAATGCGCATGCTCCGTCGGGGTAAATTACCCGACGTGCATTGCGCTAAATGACGTCTCACGGACGTCATTTGTTTTGACTGTAACGTAAATGGCGTCCAGCGCCATTCACGGACGACTTACGCAAACGACGTTAAATTTTGAAATTTCGACGCGGGATCGACGGCCATACTTAACATTGAGTACGCCACCTAGGGGGCATCTTTATCTTTACGCCGCGTATCGCTTACGGAAACGACGTTAAAACACTACGGCGGGCAAGCGTACGTTAGAGAATCGGCGTGACAAGTCATTTGCATATTCTACGCTGACCGCCACCTAGCGGTCAGCGTAAATATTGCAGCCTAAGATGCAACGGCGCAAGCCGTCGTATTTTAGGCATGTTTAAGTGTATCTCAGTTTGAGAATACACTTAAACATAGGATCGGACTTACGTAGTCTTATCTGCTGATACGCCGGCGTAACTTGTTTAAGAATATGGCCCATGATTATATCTGTGTGAGCCGGTCGGGAACCGGTTAAAGATATTTATTTTATTTTTTAACCATTTAATTTTCTTATACATTTTTTTTTATCATTTAACTCACAAGGGGCTAACAAGTCCTCTATGTGTTAGCATAGGCAAGTGACAAGTCCTCTTTATGGAGACATCAGGGGTCTGTTTCACCCCCATTGTTCCTCCTGCCTTCACTGTAGCTGAACAAGTACAGACCAGGCTATATTACCTGATTTTCCTACTACAGTACAGTGACATGAAATCATCACCACTTCCAGCTTCATTACTCGCAGGGGAGATCAGGTAATGGAAGTTCCTCCATCTCCACCTCCTCCTTAACCACTTCCTTACTGGCCACTTAAACCCCCTTCCTGACCAGAGGACTTTTTGCGATTCGGCACTGCGTCCCTTTAACTGACAATTGCGCGGTCGTGCGACGTGGCTCCCAAACAAAATTAACGTCCTTTTTTCCCCACAAATAGAGCTTTCTTTTGGTGGTATTTGATCACCTCTGCGGTTTTTATTTTTTTGCGCTATAAACAAAAATAGAGCGACAATTTTGAAAAAAAAAAAAAAAAATGTTTTACTTGTTGCTATAATAAATAGCTCAATTTTTTTTTTACGTTTTTTTTTTTATCCTCATGCCGCGTACACACGGTCGTTTTATGTGATGAAAAAAAATGACGTTTTTAAAAATGTCACTTTAATTGACCGTGTGTGGGGGAAAACGTCGTTTTATGTCTTCTAAAAAATGACCAAAAAAAATTGAAGCATGCTTCAATTTATGTGTCGTTTTTCAAAACGTCAACTTTTACTTCACAGAAATTGACCGTGTGTAGCAAAAAACGTCGTTTAAAACAACGTTTTTTCATCCGCGCATGCCCAGAAGCTACTTATAAAGGGAGCTTCAATGGAAAAAGTGGTGAGAACGTAACCGCGCTTTGCTAGAACATTGTGAGAAAACGATGGTGTGTAGGCAACTTCGTCTTTGAAAATTGAAGTTTCAAAAACGTCGTTTTTTACTTCACAGAAAATGTCGTTTTTTTTCATCACATAAAGTGATGGTGTGTATGCGGCATCAGTCTAGGCCGATACGTATTCTACATATTTTTAGTAAAAAAAAAAAAAAAAAATCGCAATAAGCGACTGGTTTGCGCAAACGTTATAGCGCCTACAAAATAAGGGACAGAATTTTTTTTTTTTATTATTTTTTTTTTTTTATTATTTTTTTTTTTTTACTAGTAATGGCAGCGATCTGTGATTTTTACTGCGACTGCGACATTATGGCGGACACATCGGACACTTTTGACACATTTTTGGCGCCATTCACATTTATACTGCGATCAGTGCTATAAATATGCACTAATTACTGTATAAATGTGACTGGCAGGGAAGGGGTTAACACTAGGGGGTGAGGAAGGGGTTAAATGTGTATCCTAATTAGTGTTCTAACTGTGGGGGGAGGGGGGTGACTGGGGGAGGTGACCGATCTGTGTCTCTATGTACAAGGGACACAGATCCGTCTCCTCTCTCCCCTGACAGCACCGCTGTCTGCGAGAGCCGGGAATGAGAAATGATCTCATATGTAAACATATGAGATCATCTCTCATTGGCCGCACAGATCGCCTAGCAAACGGCCGCTCCGATTGGCCGTTCACGGCGATCTGTGACTGGCTGTGTCCAAGGGACACGGCCAGCACAGCAGTTCCCCGCTGCGCGCTCGGGAGCGCGCGCGGGGAACGAGCAAAGGGGCGGCCGTAAAAAGACGGCCTGTTAGAGATTGGGAGCCGCGCTGAGGCCGTACAAAGTCGTACCGCCGTCAGCTAGTGGTTAATGGATGATACATTTTTCAGTGGTCTTGGAGGAATGGGAGAACCAGCAATCCACCATGGGGCGGCGGTGAAGGAGGGCTGCCCTTCTGACCACTGTGAGGCCGCGTACACACGGTCGGTCAAAACCCGATGAAAACGGACTGAAGGACCTTTTCATCGGTCCAAACCGATCGTGTGTGGGCCCCATCAGTCAGTTAACCTTCGGTCAAAATTTTTTTTAGAACTAGCTTTAAAATTGAACCGATGGACGCCTAACCGATAGGTCAAAACCGATGGTTAGTACGCAAAAGCATCGGTTAAAAACCCGCGTGTGCTCAGAATCAAGTCGACGCATGCTCGGAAGCATTGAACTTCGTTTTTTTCAGCACGTCGTTGTGTTTTACGTCACCGCGTTCTGACACGATCGGTTTTTTAACCACTTAACGCCCGCCCACTGTATATATACGTCCTCTTTTTAAAGATGGATATCCCTGTAACGGCAGCAGCTGCTGCCACAACTGAGGTATCCATCTTTACAGTGGGCGGCCGTGTAAACGATAACGGCGGTCTCCGTGGTGGATTCGCCGCGAGATCGCCGTTATTGGTGGCAGGAGAGGGCCCCCCCCTCCCGCCGCTCTTCCGCGCCCTCCGCCGCTTACCGGAGCTGTCGGTAGCGGCGGAGGAGATCGGATGCTGCCAGCTCGTGTGTGAGGACTTGAGTGAGGGCAAGATGGCCCCCACCCGTCCTCATAGCTCTGCTGGGCGGAAGTGACGTCAAAACTTCAGTCCCGCCCAGCCTCTTAAAAGAGACAATTTTTTTGTTGTCATTTTTTTAAATGACAAATTTTCCTTTTTTTTTTTTGCTTTTAAGTCTAAATATGAGATGTGACGTCTTTTTGACCCCAGATCTCATATTTAAGAGGACCTGTCATGCTTTTTTTCTATTACAAGGGATGTTTACATTCCTTATAATAGGAATAAAAGTGATACATTTTTTTTTTTATTTCAGTGTAAAAAATAATAAAATCAATAAAAATAAATAAGAAAACAACAAAAATTTTTTTTAAAGCGCCCCGTCCCGACGAGCTCGCGCGCAGAAGCGAACGCACACGCGAGTAGCCCCGCATATGAAAACGGTATTCAAACCACACAAGTGAGGTATCGCCGCGATCATTAGAGCGAGAGCAATAATTCTAGCCCTAGAGCTACTCTGTAGCTCAAAAAATGCAACCTCTAGAATTTTTTAAACGTCGCCTATCGAGATTTTTAAGGGTAAAAGTTTGACGCCATGCCACGAGCGGGCGCAATTTTAAAGCGTGACATGTTGGGTATCATTTTACTCGGCGTAACATTATCTTTCACAATATATAAAAAAATTGGGCCAGATTTATTGTTGTCTTATTTTTTAATTCAAAAAAGTGCATTTTTTCCAAAAAAAGTGCGCTTGTAAGACCGCTGCGCAAATACGGTGTTACAAAATGTATTGCGATGACCGTCATTTTATTCTCTAGGGTGTTAGAAAAAAAATATATATAATGTTTGGGGGTTTTAAGTAATTTTCTAGCAAAAAAAACTGTTTTAGTCTCGTAAACACCGAATCTGAAAAACACCTTCTGTCCTTAACCACTTCCCGACCTCCTCATGTACATATACGTCAGCTGAATGGCACGGACAGGCACATGTACGTACCTGTACGTCCTCTGCTAGACGTGGGTGGGGGGTCCGATCGGGACCCCCCCCCCGGTACATGCGGAGGTCGGGTCCCCTCGGGGAGCGATCCGGGACGACAGCGCGGCTATTTGTTTTTAGCCGCTCCGTCGCGATCAGTCCCCGGAGCTGAAGAACGGGGAGAGCCGTATGTAAACACGGCTTTCCCGTGCTTCACTGTGGCGGCGCATCAATCGAGTGATCCCTTTATAGGGGAGATCCGATCGATGATGTCATTCCTACAGCCACACCCCCCTACACTAGTAAACACACACACAGTGATCCCTAAATGTTACAGCGTCCCCTGTGTTTAACTCCCAAACTGCAACTGTTTTTTTTTACAATAAAGAATGCAATTTTAATGCATTTTTTGCTGTGAAAATGACAATGGTCCCAAAAATGTGTCAAAATTGTCCGAAGTGTCTGCCATAATGTCGCAGTCATGAAAAAAATCGCTGATCGCCGACATTAGTAGTAAAAAAAAAAAAAATGCAAAAAAACTATCCCCTATTTTGTAAACGCTATCAATTTTGCGCAAACCAACCGATAAACGATTATTGCGTTTTTTTTTTACCAAAAATAGGTAGAAGAATACGTATCGGCCTAAACTGAGGAAAAAAAAAATTATATATGTTTTTGGGGGATATTTATTACAGCAAAAAGTAAAAAATATTGAATTTTTTTCAAAATTGTCGCTCTATTTTTGTTTATAGCGCAAAAAATCAAAACCGCAGAGGTGATCAAATACCACCAAAAGAAAGCTCTATTTGTGGGGAAAAAAGGACGCCAATTTTGTTTGGGAGCCACGTCGCACGACCGCGCAATTGTCTGTTAAAGCGACGCAGTCCCGAACTGTAAAAACACCTTGGGTCTTTAGGCAGCAATATGGTCCGGGGCTTAAGTGGTTAAGTGGTTAACTGATGGTGTGTAGGCGCATCAGACCATCAGTCAGCTTCGGACCGTTCTCATGGGATGGACCGATCGTGTGTACAGGGCTTAAAAGTGATTGGGAGGATGTAGAGCCACCTGGATCACTTTTACTAAACAGATGAACAGTGGCTAAAAATAAATAAATGTGAAGCCTCGTACACACGGCCGAGGAACTCGACGTGCCAAACACATCGAGTTCCTCGGCCAGTTCAGCACTGAAGCCGCCGAGGAGCTCGGCGGGACGAGAGCTCCCATAGAACAACGAGGAAATAGAGAACATGTTCTCTATTTCCTCGTCGAGCTCCTCGTCGGCTTCCTCGGCTGAAAGTGTACACACGACCAGTTTCCTCGGCAGAATTCAGCCAGAAACTCGGTCGGAAGCTGAATTCTGCCGAGGAAACTGGTCGTGTGTACGAGGCCTGACAGCGGACGTCTGCAGCTGCAGCCATGAGATTTCTTCAATCACTTGAAGTCCAGAACGTTTCAGCATGGCCTCGGGACGTCAAGTGATTCAACAACAAATGAAGAACAATTCTCATCCAGACAAAGAATGTTAAATTGATAACTTACCCATCACATCCAACATCCAACTTACTACTTTGACGTTGCAGGTGTATATCCTCTCTGTATTCGAAAAAAAACTGGTCAGACTTTGCAGTCATTCAGGACCTGGAGATGAAGTTACGTGAGCGGATGAAATCGGAGACTGAACGGAAATGTCCATGGGAGAAGATGAAAGAGAAATTTCTTGGAGAATCGTACTCAATGACAGATTTCTGGGCCTATACATTTGTCTTCCATGCCTTGAATATAGTAAGTCCCACCCGGGTCCTCTCCGAGGTTTGGAACCCAAGGAGAACCTTTAGCTCCGGGGTGACTTGCCTTTAGCGTCTTGATTAATGGAGAGAGATGGCGCAGTCTTTGTTTTTCTCTGTCCATCAGAATCAGACTCTTTGGGGCAGATTCAGATAGAGATACAACGGCGTATCTCTGAGATCCGACGGTCGGATCTATGCGCCTGATTCATAGAATCAGGTTACGCATAGATCTCCCTAAGATCCGACAAGTGTAAATGAATTTACACCTGGCTTCTTTTTGTGGATCGGATGTTTGCAGTACCAGCAATCTGAGTCATGTGTAAGGACTAGAGATGAGCTGAACTGCCCTGGGTTGGGATTGGCTGTTGTTTGGTGAACTTCAAATTAATATGCTGAACCTGAGCCCCATTAAAATCAACGGGAGACAAATCTGTCAATTTAACAAAAATGTAAATTCATACTGTCTTGTGTAGCCGACATTATTTTACAGCCCTGCCACTGATAACACGGATCCTTGGGGTACCCCAATAATAACACTGAACCTTGGGGTACACCACTAATAACATGGATCTATGGGGTACACCACCGATAACACTGAACCTTGGGGTACACCACTGATAACACTGAACCTTGGGGTACACCACTGATAACACTGAACCTTGGGGTACACCACTGATAACACTGAACCTTGGGGTACACCACTGATAACACTGAACCTTGGGGTACACCACTGATAACACTGAACCTTGGGGAACACCACTAATAACACTGAACCTTGGGGAACACCACCGATAACACTGAACCTTGGGGAACACCACTGATGACACTGAACCTTGGGGTACACCACTGATAACACTGAACCTTGGGGGTACACCACTGATAACACTGAACCTTGGAGGTACACCACTGATAACACTGAACCTTGGGGTACACCACCGATAACACTGATCCTTGGGGGTACACCACTCATAACAGTGAACCTTGGGGTACACCACTGATAACACTGAACCTTGGGGTACACCACCGATAACACTGAACTATCTCTTTTATCTCCAGATTAATGAAGAAAAGTTGTCCAGTCACAAGGAGACGTGTGAGACCGGTGAAGACCCCTATCCCATCTACTCTGCTGTGAGAAAATATCAAATACATGAAAACAAACCAGGTGATTTTACTAGAACAGCATTCTTAACCACTTCAGATCCGTAGGACGTCCTCCACTTTGTGCGGTGATATCTTAATGATGGGGGCAGCTGCAGGCATCATTCAGATATCTCTGTCTTCAGCTGGCGATTCTGTGCACCAGAAGAACGATCAAAGGTTCCGCCGCTCGATCGTTCTTATAGGCAGTGGGAAGGGACGTCCCCCCCCCCTCCCGCCGCCATCCGGTGCTTCTCCGGGCTCTCCCGTGCCATCGGGGGCCCGGAGAGCGAATCGGCCGGCGCTCGTTGGTGAACCATAGAGATGACTGGTGACCAGACGGTCACAGTCATCTCTATGACCGTCGAAGGGCCGGTCATGCCCGGTACCCGGAAGTAAACAAAGCCGTTATCGCGGCTGTCGGCATGTAATCGGTGAATTTTTTTTCACCGATTTCATGTTTGTAAGCCTGGAGGAGAGATGTGGGGGGAGGGGGAGGTCTTATTGACCCCACCTCTCTCCATAAAGAGGACCTGTCACACTGATTCCTATTACAAGGGATGTTTACATTCCTTGTAATAGGAATAAAAGTGATCAAAAAAAAAAAATGTCAAAAAAAGTGTAAAAATAAAAAAATTAAGTAACAAAATAAAAAAAAATTATATATATATTTTTTTTTTAAAACCCCCCCTGTCCCCGGTAGCTCGCGTGCAGAAGCGAACGCGCATGCAAGTCCCGCCCACATATGTAAACACCGTTCAAACCCCACATGTGAGGTATCATCGCGTGCGTTAGAGCGTGTGCAACAATTCTCGCACTAGACCTCCTCTGTAACTCAAAAATAGTAACCTGTAAAAAAAATTAAAGCGTCGCCTATGGAGATTTTTAAGTACCGAAGTTTGGCGCCATTCCATGAGTGTGCGCAATTTTTGTTATTTTTTAATTCATGAAACTGTTTTTTTCCCAAAAAAAGGCGTTTGAAAAATTATTGCGCAAATACCGTGCTAGAAAAAAAGTTGCAATGACCGCCATTTTATTCCCTAGGGTGTCTGCTAAAAAAAAATATATAATGTTTGGGGGTTCTGATAAATTTTCTAGCAAAAAAATTGTGATTTTTACATAAAGGAGAAAAGTGCCAAAATAGGCCCGGTAAAGAAGTGGTAAATATCTCCTCACCATTTTGATGAATATGACGAGTAATAATGAAAACTAAAACTTGGGCTTGATAAATGTGTAATATATCCCGCCACGGATGTGGGATCTCGTTGGTTTGGATCAGCAGCTGCACACATTGATCACAATATATGTGAAAACCAATGTCAATATAATAAAGACCACACTGAAAAAAAGTTAACCACTTAACCCCCGGACCATATTGCTGGTCAAAGACCAGAGCACTTTTTGCGATTCGGGACTGCGTCGCTTTAAATGACAATTGCGCGGTCGTGCGACGTGGCTCCCAAACAAAATTGGCGTCCTTTTTTTCCCCACAAATAGAGCTTTCTTTTGGTGGTATTTGATCACCTCTGCGGTTTTTAGTTTTTGCGCTATAAACAAAAATAGAGCGACAATTTTGAAAAAAAATGAATATTTTTTACTTTTTGCTGTAATAAATATCCCCCAAAAATATATAAAAAACATTTTTTTTCCTCAGTTTAGGCCGATCCGTATTCTTCTACGTATTTTTCGTTAAAAAAAAATCGCAATAAGCGTTTATTGATTGGTTTGCGCAAAAGTTATAGCGTTTACAAAATAGGGGGTATTTTTATGTCATTTTTATTAATATATTTTTTTTACTAGTAATGGCGGCGATCTGCGATTTTTTTTCGGTACTGCGACATTATGGCGGACACTTCGGACACATTTTTGGGACCATTGGCATTTTTATAGCGATCAGTGCTATAAAAATGCATTGGATTACTATAAAAATGCCACTGGCAGTGAAGGGGTTAACACTAGGGGGCGGGGAAGGGGTTAAGTATGCCTGGGTGTGTTCTTACTGTGGGGGAGTGGCCTCACTAGGGGAAACACTGATCCTCTGTTCATACATTGTATGAACAGAAGATCAGCATTTCCCCCGCTGACAGGACCGGGAGCTGTGTGTTTACACACACAGCTCCCGGTCCTCGCTCTGTAACGAGCAACCGCGGGTGCCCGGCGGCGATCGCGCCCGCCGGGCACATGCACAGGAGTCGGGGGCGAGCGGGATGACGGCGGCTGGTCGGCAAGTAGTTAAATATGGGAAAAAATTTTTTTATGAAACATTCAAGTTCTACATATTTTTGGTAAAAAAATAAAACACAATAAGTAGTGTGTATTGATTGCTTTGCGCAAAAGTTATAGCATCTACAAAATAGGGGATAGATTTATGGCATACTAGTAATGTCGGCTATCTGCGATTTTTATCGGGGACTGCGACATTATGGAGGACACATTGGACATTTATTACACATTTTTGGGACATTCCGTGACAATTTATAAAGCCATCAGAGCTAAAAATAGGCACTGATTACTGTGAAAATTTAACTGGCAGGGAAGGGGTTAACACTAGGGGGGCGATAAAGGGATTCAATGTGTTCCCTCGTGTGTGTTTCTAACTGTGGGAGGGGACCGATCGCTGTTCCTTATTACTAGGAACAGACGATCTGTCTCTATTCCCCTGACAGAATGGAGATCTGTCTGTTTACATTAACAGATCCCTGTTCTGTCCTTCACAGGAGGCCCTTTCGCGGCCACCGGCCACGCGCATTGGCTCCTACGTCACGTGGCGCCCTATTCCCCTTTCACGGCAGGCAGTCGTCAAGTGGTTAATAAAGTGACAATGCAACCAATAAAATAAAACAAGTGAGTGATTTTTTTTAAATATGTGCAAAGAAATTCACCAGGATACTGTATATATCTACTCACCATTTGTTATTGCACTAGATTATGGGCAGATCCACAGAGCGAGTACGCCGGCGTAACTACTGATACGCCGGCGTACTTTCAAATTTCCCGCGTCGTATCGTTGTTTTGAATCCTCAAACCAAGATACGACGGCATCTGGGTAAGATCCGACAGGTGTACGTCTTCGTACGCCTTCGGATCTAAGATGCAATACTTCGGCGTCCGCTGGGTGGCGTTCACGTATTTTTCCGCGTCGGGTATGCAAATGAGCTATTTCCGACGTTCCACAAACGTACGCGCGGCCGTCGCATTCTCTTACGTCGTCTCTGGTCGGCTTTTTTCCGGTGTATAGTTAGATTTGCCATGTTAAGTATGGCCGTCGTTCCCGCGGCGAAATTTTATTTTTTTCTTCTTTTTTGCGTAAGTCGTCCGTGAATCGGGATGGACGTAAGTCACGTCCAAGTTTAAAAAATGACGTCCTTGCGACGTCATTTCGTGCAATGCACGGCAGGAAATTTAGGGACGGCGCATGCGCAGTTCATACGGCGCGGGGACGCGTTTCATTTAATTGAAACACGCCCCCCTAATCGCTGATTTAAATTCCGCGCCGTTACGCCGCTTGAGATAGACTACGCCGCCGTAACTTACGGCGTAAATTCTTTGGGGGATTCGAACCGGCCTAATGTAAGTTACAGCGGCGTAGCGTATCTCACATACGCTGCGCCGATCTATTTGTATGTGAATCTACCCCTCAATATATATATATATATATACACACACAAATAGAGTTTTCTTTTGGTGGTATTTGATCAGAGCTGTTTTTTTTTTTTTTTTAATCAAATAAACAAAAAAATTAAAAACAATATTTTTCACTCTCTGCTATAAACATATCACTCTCAAAACAATTGTAACCCTTTCATGACTAAGCCTATTTCTGACATTTGTTGCTTGCAAGTTAAAATCTGTGGCCCAGATTCAAGTAGAATCGCGCAATATTTGCGTGGGCAAAGAGCAAATTTTTTTCTCTGCGCCCACGCAAATATTGCGCTTTGCCCGCGATTCACGGAGCAGTTGCTCCGTAAATTGCGCGGGCAATATGCTAAGCAGCCGGGCGGAAGGCTGCCTAATGTAAATGATCCCGCCAGGGGCGGGAATCATTTAAATTAGGCGCGCTCCCGCGCCGAGCGAACAACGCATGCTCCGTCGGGAAACTTTCCCGACGTGCATTGCGGCAAATGACGTCGCAAGGACGTCATTTGCTTGTAAGTGAACGTGAATGGCGTCCAGCGCCATTCACGGTTCACTTACGTAAACGACGTGAAATTTAAACGTCGCGAGCGGGAGGCGCAGCTATACTTTAGCATTGGCTGCGCCTGCTATTAGCAGGAGCAACCTTATGCTAAAGGCGCCGTACGGAAACTCCGTACCTTGCGTACGCAGGGCCCGCGCAACTTTTGTGAATCGGTGGTAGTATGCAATTTGCATACTACACGCCGATCACAAAGGCCGCGCCCCCTAGCGGCCAACGCAAGAATGCAGCCTGGGATGTGAAGGCATAAGGAGGCTTATGTCTGTCATATCCTAGGCTGCATTCGGTGTAACGAGGTTCCTGAATCAGGAGCACTCGTTACACCGGAGCAAGTAAGCACTTGCGCCGCGCAACCTATGGTTGCGCGGGCGCAAGTGCTTCTTGAATCTGGGCCTGTATATTTTTTGCTAGAAAATTACTTAGAAGCCCCAAACATTATATATATAATTAGCAGACTTTCCAGAGAATAAAATAGTAACCGTTGCAATATTTTATGTCACACAGTATTTGCACAGCGGTCTTTCAAATGCAATTTTTAAGGAATATATACACTTTCATGAATAAAAGAAAAACTAGCCCAAATTTTTGCATAATGTTACGCTGAGTAGGCATGTGCAAAAGGGAAAATTTCGTTTCGTTTCGTTTTAATTCGTTATTTAATTAATTTCGTTAAGTTAGGTTCGTTACATGTGTTAAATTCGTTTTCGGGAACTCGTTCGTTTTCGACCGAATTTCGAAAAATCCGGTCGAATTCGAAAGTATTTCGACCGGATTCGACAACAAATAGTCTCTTTTCGAATATAATTTCGAAATTCGATCGGAATTCAAAAAAAAAAAAAAAAATATTTTTTTTTTTCGAATTCCAAATCGAAAACCCGCGGACGAAATTCGATCGAAATAAAAAAAAAAATTTGAATTCCAAATCGAAAACCCGCGGACGAAATTCGATCGGAATTCGAAAAAAAAAAAATCGAATTTAGTCCGTGGGTTTTCGATTCGGAATCGGTAAATTCATTAATATTGCAATTCGGGAATTCGTATGCATCCGAATGTCCGAATAATGAAAAATTTGTCCGAATTTCGATTCGGAACGAAACGAAATGCACATGCCTAGTACAGAATGCTTGTTCATGTAGCTAATGCGGAGCTCCACCCAAAAGGTGCCTCCTACCTACTTGATGTCCGTTTACCTGCACTTCATCGTAGGGGCCCCAGAGCATGACTTTGCCCAGGGGCCCTTGATGCTATTAAGACGGCCCTGTGCGCGGTTTTATACATTTCAAATAAAACATTTTCTTTGTGTTTGTTCTAGAGAAATTTTCCATGGTTCTCTCAAATGTTCTTACCACTGCAGTCAAAAAATGAAGGTCAATTTGACCCAAAACTACCGAAATCAGATGAATGTTCCGAAAACAACACTTTTCTTGTACTCTTTAACCCCTTCCCGACCTCCTCATGTACATTTACGTCGGCAGAATGGCAGGGACAGGCACATCAACGTACCTGTACGTGCCTGCCTAGACGTGGGTGGGGGGTCCGATCGGGACCCCCCCCCCCCCGGTACATGCGGAGGTCGGGTCCGCTCGGGGGGCGATCCGGGACGACGGCGCGGCTATTTGTTTATTGCCGCTCCGTCGCGATCGCTCCCCGGAGCTGAAGAACGGGGAGAGCCGTATGTAAACACGGCTTTCCCGTGCTTCACTGTGGCGGCGCATCGATCGAGTGATCCCTTTTATAGGGAGACTCGATCGATGACGTCAGTCCTACAGCCACACCCCCCTACAGTAGTAAACACACACTAGGTGATCCCTAAATGTTACAGCGCCCCCTTGTGGTTAACTCCCAAACTGCAACTGTCATTTTCACAATAAACAATGCAATTTAAATGCATTTTTTGCTGTGAAAATGACAATGGTCCCAAAAATGTGTCAAAATTGTCCGAAGTGTCCGCCGTAATGTCGCAGTCACGAAAAAAATCGCTGATCGCCGCCATTAGTAGTAAAAAAAATTAAAAAAATAAAAATGCAAAAAAACTATCCCCTATTTTGTAAACGCTATAAATTTTGCGCAAACCAACCGATAAACGATTATTGCGATTTTTTTTACCAAAAGTAGGTAGAATAATACGTATCGGCCTAAACTGAGGAAAAAAAAAAAATTATATATGTTTTTGGGGGATATTTATTATAGCAAAAAGCAAAAAATATTATTTATTTTTCAAAATTGTTGCTCTATTTTTGTTTATAGCGCAAAAACTAAAAACCCCAGAGGTGATCAAATACCACCAAAAGAAAGCTCTATTTGTGGGGAAAAAAGGACGCCAATTTTGTTTGGGAGCCACGTCGCACGACCGCGCAATTGTCTGTTAAAGCGACGCAGTCCCGAACTGTAAAAACCCCTTGGGTCATGTAGCAGCATATTGGTCCGGGGCTTAAGTGGTTAATGTGTAGAGGAGACATCTCTGGATTGACAATGGCTGGAGGAAGATCGATTTTCATCCAATCTTCATCTCATTTCAGAAGCTTGGTTTGAGTTCACTCCACACACATCTGGATTTCCTGCTTACAATTGTTATATAAAGACTGAAAATCTGGGAAGTAAGTTTAAAGGAGGACAGATATTGGAGAAGCAGCCCGAGCGCAACTTGATTTATCTTCAAGGTGAGCCGAATCACAAATGATCTTTAACTAACGAGGCAAAAAATCTTACTTGTGCAATTTACCAAATCAGACCAGTTTATTGTTACAGTGTAATCATTTAGAGCCCATTCACACCTAGGCGTTTTGTCGCCTGTAGTGTGACGCCCGCTGCCGCCCCGACACGCCAGAGGGATGATGTAACATTGCCCTCTATGGAGATGGTTCACATCTCCACGCCGAACGCCTGCCGCCTGAAAAAAAGTCCCGGACCTTTTTTTCAGGCGTCTTTCGGCGTTCGGCAGTAGGAGATGTGAACCATCTCCATAGAGGGGGTGAAGGCTGCATTCACAATCGCGGCGTTTTGTCGCCGCGAACCGCGGTACAAAACGCCGCTATTTGTCGCCGCAATTCGCGGGACAAAACGCCGCGATTTAGTACGCCGAGGTGTGAATGCAGCCTTATATGTGTAGCGACACCCCCGCAGGAGACGCCGGTGGATTTGGGTCTTCCGCTCTTGTCCAGCCTTCTGTGAGGCCTCACTGACACCACTTGTATACCTTTCTGTAAACCTCAGCGGACACACAAGAATGACTCAAAAAACATGGGGGGGCCAGATCCACAGAGCGAGTACGCCGGCGTATCTACTGATACGCCGGCGTACTTTCCAATTTCCCGCGTCGTATCTTTAGTTTGAATCCTCAAACCAAGATACGACGGCATTTGGGTTAGATCCGACAGGTGTACGCCTTCTGATCTTAGATGCAATACTTCGGCGCCCGCTGGGTGGAGTTCGCGTCGTTTTCCGCATCGGGTATGCAAATTAGCGATTTACGACGATCCACGAACGTACGCGCGGTCGTCGCATTTTCTAACGTCGGCTTTTTCCGGCGTATAGTTAAAGCTGCTATTTTGCGGCGTATAGATAGACCTGCCATGTTAAGTATGGCCGTCGTTCCCGCGTCAACATTTTTCTTTTTTTTCTTTTTGCGTAAGTCGTCCGTGAATAGGGATGGACATAACTCACGTCTAAGTTAAAAAAATAACGTCCTAGCGACGTCATTTAGCGCAATGCACGTAGGGAAATTTCGGGACGACGCATGCGCAGTTCATTCGGCGCGGGGACGCGCTTCATTTAAATGAATCACGCCCCCTAATCGCCGATTTGAATTCCGCCGCCAGAAATACACTACGCCGCCGTAACTTACGGCGCGAAATCGTTGAGGATTCGAAATTCCGCCAGGTAAGGTACGTCGGCGTAGCGTATCTCTGATACGCGGCGCAAGTGCAATTGTATGTGGATCTGGCCCATAGAAAATAATAACAGACTAAAGATTTCACAGTGGAAACATTTGTTTAGTATTAGATTTAGATTTTTCCATATTAATTATGTTACACTGATCATTTTTTTTGTGGATTTTTTCATTTATTCAGATTCATTTTTTTATATTCATTCTTTTTTAATCAAATTTGAAAATGTTATTTAAAAATGAAAGTTTGAAATTGAAAAATTACAATAAATACAGCAAGGTATAGAAGTGAAATTAGATTATGATGATTCCTACTTAGGCTACTTTATAAAATGTAATAGACTAGAATAAAAAATAATATAATAGGAAATAAAAAAATAAAACAAGATAGAAAAGAATAGAATAGAAAATGATAGAATACAGAGGAATAGAATAGAATAACTTGATAAATTAAGGAATAGAATATATTCTATTCTATTTTTCTTTATTCTTTTATAATCTATTTTATTCTATTATTCTCTTTTATATTCTATAAAGTAGTCTATGGCCCCATACACACGATAGAATCCATCCGCTGAAAAATCCCAGCGAATGGGTTTCAGCGGATAGATCCTATGGTGTGTACACGCCAGCGGATCTTTTTCCGCGGATATTTCTCCCCTGGGATGGATTTCAGCAGATCGAATATTTGCTGACATGCAGAACAAATCCATCTGCTGGAATCCATCCCAACGGATGGATCCGCTCGTCTGTACAGACTCACCGGATCCATCCGTCCGAAGGGATCCCCCGCATGCGTCGTAATGATTCGACGCATGCGTGGAATTCCTTATATGACAGCGTCGCGCACGTCGTCGCGTCATAATCGCGGCGACGGCGCGACACATCATCGCCAGAGGATTTCGGCGCGGATTTCAATGCGATGGTGAGTACACTTCATCGCATTGGAAATCAGCTGAAATCCTCGAGAGGATTTATTAGCGGAAACGGTCCGCTGTACCGTATCCGCGGATAAATCCTCTCGTGTGTATGGGGCCTAAGTAGGAATCGTTATCTTATTTCACTTTTTTACCTTACTTTATTTATTACAATATCTTTCCATTTCAAATTCAATTTTTTTTTCCAAATTCTAATTTATTTTTAAATTCAAAACTAAGGCCCAGATTCACGTAGAATCGCGGCGGCGTAACGTATCCTAGATACGTTACACCGCTGCAAGTTTTCATCGCAAGTGCCTGATTCTCAAAGCACTTGCATGAAAACTTACGCCGGCGGCCTCCAGCGTAAGCCCGCGTAATTCAAAGGGGTGTGTCCCATTTAAATTAGGCGCGCTCCCGCGCCGGACCTACTGCGCATGCTCCCTTTTGAATTTCCCGCCGTGCTTTGCGCGAAGTGACGTCATTTTTTTCGAACGGCGACGTGCGTAGCGTACTTCCGTATTCCCGGACGTCTTACGCAAGAAGGAAAATTTTTTAAATTTCGACGTGGGAACGACGGCCATACTTTATACAGCACATACGTGGGCTGTATAAAGTTAGGGCACCTAAAACGACGACTAACTTTGCGACGGGAAACTAGACTAGCGGCGACGTAGCGAACGCGAAAAACCGTCGTGGATCGCCGTAACTCCTAATTTGCATACCCGACGCTGGTTTGCGACGCAAACTCCCCCCAGCGGCGGCCGCGGTATTGCATCTTAAGATCCGACAGTGTAAAACAATTACACCTGTCGGATCTTAGGGATATCTATGCGTAACTGATTCTATGAACCAGCCGCATAGTTACTCTGAGAGATACGACGGCGGCACTTTGCAGGGGGGCAGCACCGAAAGTGTCCCCGCCGCCTTGCACTACACTGTTAGGCAAATTAGTCTAGCACCCCATAAAGCAGCCGCATTGCGGGCGGCCGGCATTCCATAACTGTGTGGGGGCGCCGCTTCTAATTCTGACTGTCCTATCATCCTGGACCACAAACCTTCCTCACTGTGCTCTATGTTTTCTGCTGCACCATTGCCATGGTTATATCTTCTTAGTCCTCTCCATGAAATTATCAGAAATTTGTGCTTAAAGTAGAACTTTATGCAAAACTTTTTTTTCATTTTGGATAGAGTAAGGGGGGGTTAGAGCCCCTGTCAGTTTATTTTTTACCATCCCTGTCCCATTGCAGAGAATTCCCTTCACTTCCTGCCCCATAGCCAAACAGGAAGTGAGAGGAAATCTATGCAAATTAAGGGAATTCGTTGCTATCCCCCCTCAGGCCCCAAGAACTAGTGTCCCCACTCGAACATTTTAGGGCTGGTGCTAAACAGCAAGGGGTGTGGCCTTGGCAGGAAGGGGTGGGTCATTTTTAAATTAGGGGGTGCACAAGTTTAATCAGGCCTAGCCCAGCACAAAACCTAAATACACTACTGAGTAGGGCCCAGGGCTTTTTTTTCAGCTGGAACTTGGTGGAACTCAGTTCCACCACCTCTGGCTCAGGCCCTTTGCTCCCTGCATACCACTATCACTTGTAAACAAAGAAGTCTGGCTTCTGTGTTTACAAGTGACAGCTTGTCTTCCAAAGGCTCCCACTGATCTGATCTCCTGAGCGGAGTGCAGGATGGGGACCTGGGAGATGTAGGTGCCTGGGTGCAGTGGGGATGCTGACACCCCCACTGAATGATCTCCCTGCAAATGAGAGAGTGGGAGCCACCTACAGTGTGCTGGGGGGTACTAGGGAAGAAGAGGGGTGAAATGTGGATGGAGGATTCAGTGGTAAGCAGCTGTGGAAGAACTAAACCAAAAAGTGATGTGAAAATATAATGATGTGGATCATCCCGCTCATCACAGGACTTCCTAATTATATTACCCATTGTGTCTCTTGTTCTTATTTGCACTGGGTTTTTGCAATTGTTCTAAGTGTTTTTGTATTTTCACATTTGCACATGCTGTACTTTGTACCATACATGAGTTGATATTAGCGCATCATTATATTTTCACAGCTGTGGAAGAAGGCTCTGCACTCTGTGTTTAGCACACCCCTGAACTCTGTACTATGTATGTAGCTCAACCCTAAACGCTACACTTTGGGCCAGATTCACAAAGGTTAGCGGATCTTTAGATCCGTGTAACCTATGTGTTTTAAGATCCGCCCTCGCAAGTTTGTGAGGAAAGTGTCAAATTCACAACACACTTACCTCCAAACTTGCGACGGCGGATCCTAACTCCCCCGGCGGAATTCTAATTCCGCGGCTGGGGCAGTGTACTATTTAAATCAGGCGCGCTCCCGCGCCGATTTAAATACGCATGCGCCGTCCGGGGAATTTCCCGGCGTGCATTGCTCCCACTGACGTCAATAGGACGTCAGTGGTTGCGACGTGAGCGGGACTTGCGACGCGCGTGTTCGTGAATCGGCGTACGCAAACGACGTAGGAAATTTCAAATTCGACGCGGGAACGACGGCCATACTTAACAATACTTACCCCTGCTTTTAGCAGGGGTAAGTATACGACGGGTACCGCGCTACGGAAACGACGTAAGAACACAGCGTCGGGTCTGCGTACGTTCGTGAATTTCGCGTATCTCGCTGATTTACATATTATTCAGTGTAAATCAGCGGGAACGCCCCCGGCGCCATTTTTAAATCCAAAAAAAGATCCGACAGTGTAACACAGTGTGACACTGTCGGATCTCAGCCCTATCTATGCGTAACTGATTCTATGAATCAGGTGCATAGATAGGACCAGAAAAAATCCGAGATACGATGGTGTATCTGAGATACTCCATCGTATCTCTTCTGTGAATCTGGCCCCTAGTGTTCAATCCTACCGAACTCTGCACTCTATACATAATGCACTCCTGGTATTTAATGCCCCTTTAAAACCCTCCCACTATTAGTATGATTTCACCATACCCACTATTTGATGTGGTTTGGAGGGTGTGTGCGGGGGGGGGGGGGGGGGGGGTTAGGGTTGCGTTCCTGCACCTATTTTCTGAGGTTGAGCACCCATGATGTAGATGATATCTTATCAAGTAATCATATGCACAAGTATAGCTGTGCCATCATTGTGTGGACTATATCTGGAGACTTTAACTTAAAAGTGTATCCTCCAAAATATCTCACCCTACACTGAGTTTAATAAAAAAAATATCTGAAAAGAGTGCGTCCTGTAGAGATCATCTGCTGAGGTCAGAGGTACCATACGAATATTCCCGGCGTCGGCCATTCTTTTCTTCACCATCATCTGATATATAAAGTACGTTCTTGACAGTTGGAGAGAAAATCCAAAGATGAAGAATATGAATGTCTATATGGCTATGTGACTAATAAATACTATACGTTCATTTACAGTTCTTAGCTGTGATCCTCATTACATTCAGCACTAATACTGTCTTTTTTTCCTCTGCAGGATTGTGGGGCAGTGCATTCGGCGCTGATTGGGTTTGGTTGTTCTTTCATGGTAGGTGTTCAACATTTACTGGTTAAATCTCCTCTACAAGAAGGGAATCCCAGCCTGACAAACCGTACAGCCAACCCCTCTCTAACTAATTTATGCAGCAGATAATAATAATAATAATAATAATAAAAGAAAACTAAGACCCCTATTCCAGCTTTATTTGGTGTGACCACCCCTTGCCTTCAAAACGGTATCAATTCTTTTAGGTAGACTTGTGCACCGTTTTTGAAGGAACTCGGCAGGTAGGTTCTTGGAGAACTGAGCACAGATCTGCTGTGGATGTCGGCTGCCTCAAATCCTTCTGTCTCTTCATGTTATCCCAGACAGACTCCATGGTGGTGAGAGCAGGGCTCTACGGGGGCCAAACCATCACTTCCAGGACACCTTGTTCTAATGCCTGAAGAATACAGGCAGATCATGCCATATCAACAGGGAGGTGTGGGATTGGCCCAAAATGTATTCTGCTGCAGTACATCGACCCCAAACATGCAGCCAATGCCATTAGGAACTAGGAAACTAAAAACAAGGAGTCCTGGAAGTGATGGTTTGGCCCCCAAAGAGCCCTGATCTTAACTTAAAGGGGTTTTCCACCTTTTTTTTAAGTTTATTAAAAGTCAGCAGCTACAAAAAGTGTAGCTGCTGACTTTTAATAAACTGACACTTACCTGCTCCACAGCTCCAGCGATGCGCCGGCCGGGGCTCCGCTCCTCGCCCCCCCCTCGCCGGCCGGCGTCTTCATTCTTAGTGTGGGCACCCGGCAGTGACAGCTTTCGGCTTTACGGCCGGGCACCCACTGCGCATGCGCGAGCGGCAGTGCGCATGCGCGAGCGGCGCGGCGCCGTCCGATTGGAGAGGCGCTCGCCTACAGGGAGGGGCTGTGAAAAGGCGATTAAGCCCCCCCCCCAATCCTCCCATACCTCTGTTCAAAACACATACAGTACCTGCCCAGCAGATCCAGCGTTGTCCTGCAGTGATCAGCTACTTAAAGCGGAGGTTCACCCTAAATGAAAGTACACCTTAATCACAGGGGATCAGTGTGTACATTTCCAGTTCGCTGTCCAAAATTTTTTAAATGAAGTCCATGCCTTGTTTTCTCCTTTGTGAACAAGGCACTTCCTGGTTCGGCTCCCGCGGGAGTGGGCGTGTTGCTTTAGCTGCGATCGGCCCACTGATTTCTGGGGCGAGTTTGCAATGTCTCCTGGGAGCACAGCACGACGCTGCCCAGGAGACGCTTCCTTTGCTGAAGAGATGAAGTCTCGCGTGATTTCCTACGTCACATGACGTTGTGATGACAACTGTGTAGTGTTGACGGTGCCGCTCGCCGTCAACACTGCACATGCGCGGGATAGAGCGGTGAATGCTGGGACATCCGTAAGAATTTGCTTGTGGGCTTCAGAGTGCCCACAAGCAAGATGGAAGCTGTAACGGAACCCCACAAATGGAACAGGGGTTAAATCCGTTCACGATATTCCATTCCACCCACGACAGCTTATCGACACTCCAACCAACAGGGCCCGATCCATTCCATTTCCCAGAATAAGACGAGACACAGCTCTGTGCTTTCTGGTTTCAAATGCAAGACAACTTTAATGGTTAGCTTTCAGTCTTATATAGTTTTCAAGGCACATGGACAATCAAACTCTCCACCCACACCCTGGGGGGCTTCAATACACCTTTAGATGGCTAAATGCTAAACATTCTAGACATCTCGGCGCCGGGCTATAATTATCATGATCTAATCACTGCACATTCCTTCATTAACAGAACTCAAACAAAACACCATCACACAATGATCTCTTCTCAATTCACATCCCTAGACAGACGTTCTGTCTCCGCATACAGCTTGACAGAAAGGTATTCACACCTCTGAGCATCAATAGGCTTAAAGCAGTGTTATCACACAATGAAAGGACTTCCAGGAGCCTGACTCAATTAGCATGTCACTAGTCAGGGCTAATCATAGAAATGAGTCACTATTGACTGGTTGGATCACAATTAACCAACAACTTGCAATATGAACTATCAGTGATGTCCCCTGTCCTGTAATTTAGGACATCATTTCTCAGTCACCCTATGGCCCTATCGGACATAAGGTGACCCTAGACATAAGACTCCTTGGTGACGCCGGTACAGGAGTACCCCTCATCCTTACAAAGTCTCTGTTTCTCCCGGGTCATTCCGTTACAGAAGCGTCCATCCAAGATTTTTAAAACTCATCTTTTGCGGCTAAATCAGAATGGTGGCGGCTCTAATATTAGGACAGGCGAGTACACTATTATATAAGGTAAGAGCGCCAGAAGCATATGAAAAAAAAAAAAAAAAAAAAACGTTTTCCCGCGGAACCCCCGCTTTAAGTTGCCTGCTATCTTGGTCCTCCTCAGCCAGCTTCTTCTTCTAAGGTTCAGGCAGCCCGGCCACCAATGACATGTGAGCTCCACTCCTTGGCAAATGGACTACTGCAGACTCTTGGAATATGTGAGCGATGGGGGGTCTGAGCCATAGTTGCCAACATTTTTAAAAAATTTCCAGGGACACTTTGCAGCACAGCTATTAATTAATTACCACACTGACTTCTCCGAAGCTCCACCCACTCTGCATAATCTTCGCCTGGCGAAGATTATGCGTAGTGGGTGGAGCTTCGGGGAAGTGAGTGTGGTAATTAATTAATAGCTGTGCTGCAAAGTTTCCCTGGACAAATGTTGGCAACTATGGGTCTCCCAGGGGGCTACAGGAGCAGGTCATGCCATTATGGACAAGGCAAGAATGGTGGCAGCGAATGGGGAAAGAAGATAAAACAAAACAGAAAGACTACCCCCCCCCCCCAAAAAAAAAAAAAAATGCCTATTGTTATTGTATTTTTAAATTGTATTTAAAGTTCTTTAATTAAAGATAATTTAAAATAATGTTTTGTTTTACAGACATGTACCATAAATTCATCCAATGGCTGACTGGAGGTAAGAAGTTGACTTTAGACCATTTGGTAAATCCAGATTACCGAGTAAATTCAAATGTTGGGTACTTCCTGTGATCACCTACCTGTCTGATTATTACATACCGTGGGCCAGATTCACGTAGCGCAGCGGATCTATAGATCCGCTCATTCTACGTGAATTAAGATCCGCTCCCGCAAGTTTAGGAGGCAAGTGGCTAATTCACAAACCACTTACCTCCAAACTTGCGACGGCGGATCCTAAATCCCCCGGCGGAATTCAAATTCCGCGGCTAGGGGGAGTGTACTATTTAAATCAGGCGCGTTCCCGCGCCGATTTAAATGCGCATGCGCCGTCCGCGAAATTTCCCGGCGTGCATTGCTCCCACTGACGTCGCTAGGACGTCAGTGGTTTCGACGCTTACGTAAACGATGTCCGTCCGTATTCGAGAACGACTTACGCAAACGACGTTAAAAAATTCAAATTCGACGCGGGAACGCCGGCTATACTTAACATTGGCTGCGCGTCATAGAAGCAGGGGTAAGTATACGCCGGGAAAGCCGCTACGGAAACGTCGTAAGAAGACTGCGTCGGGTCCGCGTACGTTCGTGAATTTGCGTATCTCGCTGATTTACATATTATTTATCGTAAATCAGCGGGAACGCCCCCGGCGCCATATTTAAATGGAAAAAAAGATCCGACAGTGTAACACAGTGTAACACTGTCAGATCTTAGTCCTATCTATGCGTAACTGATTCTATGAACCAGGCGCATAGATAGGACCAGCGTAAGTCAGAGATACGATGGGGGATCTGTAGATAGTCGTATCTCTTTGTGAATCTGGCCCTATGAATCAGCCGCATAGATACGACCGACGCAACTCTGAGATACGACGGTGTATCGTATCTCTTTGTGAATCTGGCCCCGTATGTCTGTATTAATCTAAGGCCTCGTACACACGAGAGGATATCCGCTGGAAACGGTACGCCGGACCGTTTCCAGCGGATAAATCCTCTGGCGGATTTGGATCTGATGGCTGTACTCACCATCAGATCGAAATCCCCACGGAATACATCCGCGGTGACGTGTCGCGCCGCGACGATGACGCGGCGACGTGCGCGACGCTGGAAGGTAAATACTTCCACGCATGCGTCGAATCATTACGACGCATGCGAGGGAGGGGAGCGGACGGACTGATCCGGTGAGTCTGTACAGACCACCGGATCAGTCCGCTGGTAAGTGAAGTAAGTGTCTGTAGAATTAATGGAAAGCATTGATATTCTTGCAAAAGAAGCACATTAACCACTTAAGCCCCCGGACCATTACGCAGGTAAAGGACCTGGCCCCTTTCTGCGATTCGGCACTGCGTCGCTTTAACTGACGATTGCGCGGTCGTGCGACGTGGCTCCCAAACACAAATGACGTCCTTTTTTCCCCACAAATAGAGCTTTCTTTTGGTGGTATTTGATCGCCTCTGCGGTTTTTATTTTTTGCGCTATAAACAAAAATAGAGCGAAAATTTTTAAATCAATGCAATATCTTTTACCTTTTGCTATAATAAATATCCCCCAAAAATATATAAAAAAAAGTTTTTTTTCCTCAGTTTAGGCCGATACGTATTCTTCTACATAATTTTGGTTAAAAAAAATCGCAATGAGCGTTTATCGGTTGGTATGCGTCACTGATTGGCACTCATAGGCGGCACTGATGGGCACTTAGGCGGCACTGATGGGCACTCATAGGTGGCACTGGGTACTCATAGGTGACACTGATGGGCACTCATGGGTGGCACTGATGGGTACTTATGGGTGGCATGGATGGGCACAGAGGTGGCACTGATGGACACTGAGGGGTGGCACTGATGGCATTGCTGGGCATCACTTGTACCCATGTTGCCAGTCAGTGCCCACAAATTTGTGGGCACTGATTGGCATCTTTCTCATTTATTTTTATTTTTTCCTGCCCCTTCCCTGGTGGTCCAGTGTGTGGATCCGAGGGGGGTTCGCGCTGATAAACAATCAGCGCGAACCCCCCTGTCAGGAGAGCCGCCGATCGGCTCTCCTCTACTCACATCTGTCAGACGCGAGTGAGGAAGAGCCGTCAACGGCTCTTCCTGTTTACATCGGGATCAGCCGTGATTGGACACGGCTGATCACGTGGTAAAGAGCCTTCAGCCGGAGGCTCTTTACCGAGATCGGAGATGCAGGGTGACAGACTGACACACCACACCACTGAACGCCGCGCTGCGCGCCCCCACGGGCGCGCGTCGGCATGAAATCCTGCAGGACGTCAATAGACATCCAGTCAGGATTTCACAACCACTTCCCGGACATCAATTGTCTATGGACCGGGCGGGAAGTGGTTGCTGGTATATTGGTACATGGGGGGGCTGGAATTTAGAAGAAATAAAAAGGTGAACTTACCCTTTATGTTTAATCTTGCGTGGATAGAGCTGTAGTATTGAAAACAGAAGGAGGGTCTTCTGGGTCTGTGAAGTTCACCATACACTATACAATCTAATTGTACGCTCTCCTTTAGATCTACCATCAACTATGCGCCTGCCTGATTGCATGCAGAGAAAGGGCCAGATTCTCGTAGAATCGGCGTTGGCGTAGCATAAGCCATTTACACTACGCCGCCGCAACTTACTGGAGCAAGTGCCGTATTCCCCAAGCACTTGCTCCGTAATTTGCGGTGGCGTAGTGTAAATGGCCCGGCGTATGGCCGCGTAATTCAAAGGGGGCGGCTTGTATTCAAATTAAGCGCATGCGCCGGGCGGAAAAATAGCCCAGTGCGCATGCTCAAGCTCACGACGGAAAACGTTAATGATGCCGACGTAAGCGTCATTGACGTAAAGTCGTATTCAAAAACGATGTAACCGACGGAAAAAGACGACGCGGACCCGACGCCATACTTAACATGGCATACGGCGGACTGGCGTAAGGTTACCCCTCTTATAGCAGGGGTAACCTTACGCTTACGGAAACTACGTAAACGACGATGCGACGCAAATTCGTTCGGGAATCGGCGTATCAGGCTCATTTGCATAGTCAAATGAGAACTGAACGTAAACGCCACCTAGCGGCCGGCGTCACATTACATCTAAGATCCGACGATGTAAGTCACTTACATCTGTCGGATCTTGGCCGTATCTATGCGAAAATGATCCTAGGAATCAGACGCATAGATACCCGGGCTCAGAAACAGAGATACGACGGTGTTTCCTGAGATACGCCGTCGTATCGCTTTTGAGAATCTGGCCCTAATTGACTCGATAGGCGTTTCCTCCTATTATATCAATTTAGTAAATCTAAAGGAGATTGTGCAATCCGATTGTATAGTGTATGACCATCTTTATAAACCTAAATTTTCTAGTTGCGCTTTCAGGGCCAGATCCACAGCCGCCGAGCGCAACTTAACTTTTCAGAGTTAAGTTACACCGCCGCAAATCTCCCAAGTTAGGTGCCGATCCACAAAGCACTTACCTGGAAATTTGCGGCGGTGTAACTTAACTCCGTCCGGCGCAAGGCGTTCCTAATACAAATGGGCGATTCCCATTTAAATTAGGCGCGCTCCCGCGCCGGACGTTCTGCGCATGCTCCGTCGGGTAACTTACCCGACGTGCGTTGCGCTAACTGACGTCGCTCCGACGTCATTTGCTTAGACGTTAACGTAAATGGCGTCCAGCGCCATTCACGGACGTCTTACGCAAACGACGTAGAGTTGAAAATTTCGACGCGGGAACGACGGCCATACTTAATAGGGCTTAGTCAAATAGGACTCAGCCCTATTTTTACACGGCGTAACTCGATGTAAACGACGTAGATTTAGCGCAATGGACCTGTCGGAACGTTCGTGGATCGCCGTAAGTATTCATTTGCATATTCTACGCCGGCCGCAATGGCCTCGCCACCTAGCGGCCGGCCTAGAATTGCATCCTTAAGATCCGACAGTGTAATTCAATTACACATGCCGGATCTTCTGTCGATCTATGGGAAACTGATTCTGTGGATCAGTTCCATAGATAGAAACAGGGATACGATGGCGTATCAGTAGAAAAGCCGGCGTATCCCTTTGTGGATTACCCCCTTAGTGCCATTAATCGTTACCAGCACACCAAACACACATTTCGCCACGTGAAAAAAAGTCCAACTAATGCATCTTGGGAATACAAAAGTGAATTATTAACGATGTGTATGAGAGTATAAATGATTGAAGGCCCATATCTCCATTACATACATCACAGTGATAGCCAATCACAGGCTATATGTCATCTCCTCATAGTGGCCACAATGGTGTGCAGACCAAGGAGCTCAATTATAGGGTCTGTGAGATCAAATAAGAGGTCGGATAGTTTAACCACTTAACCACTTAAGCCCCGGACCATATTGCTGCCTAAAGACCCAAGGTGTTTTTACAGTTTGGGACTGCGTCGCTTTAACAGACAATTGCGCGGTCGTGCGACGTGGCTCCCAAACAAAATTGGCGTCTTTTTTTCCCCACAAATAGAGCTTTCTTTTGGTGGTATTTGATCACCTCTGCGGTTTTTATTTTTTGCGCTATAAACAAAAATAGAGCGACAATTTTGAAAAAAATGCAATATTTTTTACTTTTTGCTATAATAAATATCCCCCAAAAACATATATAAAATTTTTTTTTTTTACTCAGTTTAGGGCGATACGTATTCTTCTACCTATTTTTGGTAAAAAAAATTGCAATAAGCGTTTATCGATTGGTTTGCGCAAAATTTATAGCGTTTACAAAATTGGGGATAGTTTTATTGCATTTTTATTATTATTATTTTTTTTTTACTACTAATGGCGGCGATCAGCGATTTTTTTCTCGTGACTGCGACATTATGGCGGACACTTCGGACAATTTTGACACATTTTGGGGATTTTTGTCATTTTCACAGCAAAAAATGCATTTAAATTGCATTCTTTATTGTGAAAATGACAGTTGCAGTTTGGGAGTTAACCACAGGGGGCGCTGTAGGATTTGGTGTACACTGTGTGTGTGTTTACAACTGTAGGGGGGTGTGGCTGTAGGACTGACGTCATCGATCGAGTCTCCCTATAAAAGGGATCACTCGATCGATGCAGCGCCATAGTGAAGCACGGGGAAGCCGTGTTTACATACGGCTCTCCCCGTTCTTCAGCTCCGGGGAGCGATCGCGACGGAGCGGCTAAAAACAAATAGCCGCGCCGTCGTCCCGGATCGCTCCCCGAGGGGACCCGACCGCCGCAAGTCGCGGGGGGGGGTCCCGATCGGACCCCCCACCCACGTCTAGGCAGGGACGTACAGGTACGCCAATGTGCCTGTACTTGCCATTCTGCCGACGTATATGTACATGCGGCGGTCGGGAAGGGGTTAAGGACCGCCTCCTGCACATATACGTCGGCAGAATGGCACGGCTGGGCACATCCACGTACAGGTACTGTACGTCGCCTTTAAGAGCCCAGTCGTTGGTCCGAAACTCTGTGTTTGCGCCCGCGGACCCGATCGATGCCGGAGTCCCATGATCGGTCCCCAGAGCTGGAGAACAGGGAGAGGTGTAAACACAGCTTCCCCGTTCTTCACAGTGGCAGTGTCACTGATCATCTGTTCCCTGATATAGGGAAAGACGATCATTGACATCACACGTCCAGCCCCGCCCCCCTATAGTTAGAAACACATATGAGGTCACACTTAACCCCAACAGCGCCCCCCTAGTGGTTAACTCCCAAACTGCAACTGTCATTTTCGCAGTAATCAGTGCATTTTTATAGCACTGTTCGCTGTGAAAATGACAATGGTCCCAAAAATGTGTCAAAAGCGTCAGAAGTGTCCGCCATAATGTCGCAGTCACGGAAAAAATCGCTGATCGCCGCCATTAGTAGTAAAAAAAAAAATTATTAATAAAAATGCCATAAAACTATCCCCTATTTTGTAAACGTTATAAATTTTGCGAAAACCAATTGATAAACGCTTATTGCGATTTTTTTTTTTACCAAAAATATGTAAAAGAATACGTATCGGCCTAAACTGAGGAAAAAAAGTTTTTTTTTATGGTTTTGGGGATATTTATTATAGCAAAAAAGGAAAAAATATTGAATTTTTTTCAAAATTGTCGCTCTATTTTTGTTTATAGCGCAAAAAATAAAAACCGCAGAGGTGATCAGATACCACCAAAAGAAAGCTCGATTTGTGGGGGGAAAAACGACAACAATTTTGTTTGGGAGCCACGTCGCACGACCGCGCAATTGTCAGTTAAAGCGACGCAGTGCCGAATTGCAAAAACTGTCCGGGTCCTTAACCTGCATAATGGTCCGGGTCTTAAGTGGTTAACTCTTTGACACCTACAAAACAAGAAATGTCTGATTTGTCTTGTACTAGTGATCAGGAGGTGGGAAGACCAGATCTCAATCTTCTGAGCAGTTACTTTATAGTCTGTGATTGGCCATCACAGTGATCATACAGGGAAACCTGCCAATGAGCTCACGTTCTCCCTTAAATTGAGAAAAAGATACATTGTATACATTGGAAGAAGAGAAGAATAGAGATAATAAATAATCATCGTCGTCATTGTGACAAGCGTGGTGTCAGACCATGGCCCGTTTCACAATTGGTGGAGAATGCGGGCAGCCAGGCACAGGATTAGAGGCTTCATGCCTTCCAAGTCTTTCAAAGCCTCCGGACTCAAGAACCTAATCCAGGAATTTGGAAATAAGATCTCGCGCCAATAAAAATTAAATTAAATAAAGTGAAAAATTGTATAAATAAATAAAAATATAACCAAGCTGCTCTCTGTGAAATTACATAAATGCAATTTTAAACAGTGGAGTGAAATATAGAGGCGCTGGGTAGTAGTGTGAGAACACTAAGAAATATTATGCATAAATACCTAAATATAAATGAGTGAATAAGAAAAAAAAAAAAATTATATAAGTAAATAATAGTGACCACGTATAACAAAAATTAACCACAATAATTGTTAAAACAATCAATAAGAAGATTTGCACAGTATAAAGTGAAAAAATGTGATAATTTTTTTTTATATAGAAATAAAATAGAGTCCATATATGTATAAATGATGAATCTTCAATAGTATAGACAGAAGATCTTCCACCTTCACCAAGATATAAAAAGACCACCAAAAGTGCTCATGGATGGCACCTTACCGCAAATAATGGACCACTTTAACTAAAAAGAGGTCAATTAGGCAGATTGGAGAAAATTTCCCAGGCTTAGATCCCTCAGTCTCACGGTCTTGATAGCGCAACACTCCACGCCACATGAGGTATTAAAACAAGAGAAGGAAAAATCGCCATAGAATAATATTGTTTTTATTGTATAAAACAGAAGAACAAACGCCAAATGGCCTCTTACTTGATGGGGTGCCTAGCCCCGGCACTGAGGTTGAAGGCGTGAGTATTATGGGGAGATGAGATGGAGTCCTGTCACCGGCATAAACATGCAGAGCCGCAATCGCGTGGTTGGCGTGCGTTCCACCCTCCAAGTAGGAGAACCAGCAGGACCAGGAAGTGGGTGGGTCGAGCGTGACCTGTAAGCCTCAAGGCTTACAGGTCACGCTCGACCCACCCACTTCCTGGTCCTGCTGGTTCTCCTACTTGGAGGGTGGAACGCACGCCAACCACGCGATTGCGGCTCTGCATGTTTATGCCGGTGACAGGACTCCATCTCATCTCCCCATAATACTCACGCCTTCAGCCTCAGTGCCGGGGCTAGGCACCCCATCAAGTAAGAGGCCATTTGGCGTTTGTTCTTCTGTTTTATACAATAAAAACAATATTATTCTATGGCGATTTTTCCTTCTCTTGTTTTAATACCTCATGTGGCGTGGAGTGTTGCGCTATCAAGACCGTGAGACTGAGGGATCTAAGCCTGGGAAATTTTCTCCAATCTGCCTAATTGACCTCTTTTTAGTTAAAGTGGTCCATTATTTGCGGTAAGGTGCCATCCATGAGCACTTTTGGTGGTCTTTTTATATCTTGGTGAAGGTGGAAGATCTTCTGT
The DNA here is from genome assembly GCF_905171775.1 of Rana temporaria. Lineage (NCBI taxonomy): Eukaryota > Metazoa > Chordata > Amphibia > Anura > Ranidae > Rana > Rana temporaria. The sequence goes on along the minus strand of NC_053489.1, from coordinate 686,758,972 downwards.
CTATACTATTGAAGATTCATCATTTATACATATATGGACTCTATTTTATTTCTATATAAAAAAAATTTATCACATTTTTTCACTTTATACTGTGCAAATCTTCTTATTGATTGTTTTAACAATTATTGTGGTTAATTTTTGTTATACGTGGTCACTATTATTTACTTATATAATTTTTTTTTTCTTATTCACTCATTTATATTTAGGTATTTATGCATAATATTTCTTAGTGTTCTCACACTACTACCCAGCGCCTCTATATTTCACTCCACTAATCCAGGAATTACCAATCCTGGAGAAAACAATGAAACCAGTGACCTCCACTACGAGTAGACACCCTGAAACCCCTAAACCAGTGACCTCCACTATGAGTAAACACCCTGAAACCCCTAAACCAGTGACCTTCACTACGAGTAGACACCCTGAAACCCCTAAACCAGTGACCTCCACTACGAGTAGACACCCTGAAACCCCTAAACCAGTGAAAACCCTGTGTGATGGTTACCCCTTCTAACACCATGACACGGCACTGCCCTGTCACAATAGAACGATAGATAGAATGATAGATAGAACGATAGATAGATAGAATGATAGATAGAACGATAGATAGATAGAACGATAGATAGATAGAATGATAGATAGAATGATAGATAGATAGAATGATAGATAGAATGATAGATAGATAGATAGATAGATAGATAGATAGATAGATAGATAGATATGATAGATAGATAGATCACTAAACTAAACAGTAATCGGCCCTGACTGGCAATAATATTTGATGATATGATGATTACTGAGGTGCCCTTGAATGGAGGTATTTATTGTGTACATTGTTGTTATCTGTGTGTTTTCCTTCCTGCAGATGAGACATACGAGACGATGAGCCCGGAAAGGAAACTCGGTAGGTAACGCTGTGGATGACGCGACAATTACAATAATGTGGTCATTTGTATAAATCAAGTTGTGAAGATCTAAGTAAAGTAGAGACCGATCACAGAAAGATCTCAATAAAGTGATAAAGTAAATAGAGAGATACAAAGTAACATTGTTTATAAACATTGATCAGACAGGAGATAGAGAGATACAAAGTAACATTGGCCCAGATTCAGTAAGCAATTGCGCCTGCGTACCCAGAGGCGATTCAGTTCGCATGTGCCGCGCTATATAAGTTTTTCATTCATTCATTCATTCATAGGTTACGCAGCGCAATTGCTGACTTGCGCTGGCGTAACGAGTTCTCCTGATTCAGAGAACTCGTTACGCCGACTGCAGCCTAAAATCTGCGTGGCATAAGGCTCTTATGCCACGCAGATTTTAGGCTGCATTCTTGCGTTGACCGCTAGGGGGCGCTCCCATTGTGGTCAGTGTATAGTATGCAAATTGCATACTTACGCCGATTCACAATGTTGCGCGGGCCCTGCGTATGCAAGGTACGGAGTTTCCGTACGGCATCTTTAGCGTAAGGCTGCCCCTTCTAATAGTAGGGGCAGCCAATGCTAAAGTATAGCCGCCGCTCCCGCGATGTGAAATTTGAATTTCACGTCGTTCGCGTAAGTGATTCGTGAATGGCACTGGACGCCATTCACGTTCACTTTGAAGCAAATGACGTCCTTGCGACGTCATTTTCCGCAATGCACGTCGGGAACGTTTCCAGACGGAGCATGCGCTCTACGCTCGGCGCGGGAGCGCGCCTAATTTAAATGATTCCCGCCCCGGCGGGATCATTTACATTGTGCGCGCTTACGCCGGGCAATTTTGCCGGCGCGCCCTCGCAATTTACGGAGCTACTGCTCCGTGAATTGAGGCCAGCGCAAAATATTTGCGTGGGCGCAGGGCAAAATCGTTGCCCTGCGCCTCCGCAAATATAGCGCAGATCTCTTTGAATCTGGGCCAATGTTTATAAACATTGATCAGATGGGAGATAGAGAGATACAAAGTAACATTGTTTATAAACATTGATCAGACAGGAGAGAGAGAGATACAAAGTAACATTGTTTATAAACATTGATCAGACGGGAGAGAGAGAAATACAAAGTAACATTGTTTATAAACATTGATCAGACGGGAGAGATAGAGATACAAAGTAACATTGTTTATAAACATTGATCAGACGGGAGATAGAGATACAAAGTAACATTGTTTATAAACATTGATCAGACGGGAGAGAGAGAGAGATACAAAGTAACATTGTTTATAAACATTGATCAGACAGGAGAGAGAAATACAAAGTAACATTGTTTATAAACATTGCTCAGACGGGAGATAGAGATACAAAGTAACATTGTTTATAAACATTGATCAGACAGGAGAGATAGAGAGATACAAAGTAACATTGTTTATAAACATTGATCAGACAGGAGATAGAGAGATACAAAGTAACATTGTTTATAAACATTGATCAGACGGGAGAGAGAGATACAAAGTAACATTGTTTATAAACATTGATCAGACGGGAGAGAGAGAGAGATACAAAGTAACATTGTTTATAAACATTGATCAGACAGGAGAGAGAAATACAAAGTAACATTGTTTATAAACATTGCTCAGACGGGAGATAGAGATACAAAGTAACATTGTTTATAAACATTGATCAGACAGGAGAGATAGAGAGATACAAAGTAACATTGTTTATAAACATTGATCAGACAGGAGATAGAGAGATACAAAGTAACATTGTTTATAAACATTGATCAGATGGGGAGAGAGAGATACAAAGTAACATTGTTTATAAACATTGATCAGACAGGAGAGAGAGAGATACAAAGTTACATTGTTTATAAACATTGATCAGACGGGAGATAGAGATACAAAGTAACATTGTTTATAAACATTGATCAGACAGGAGAGAGAGAGATACAAAGTTACATTGTTTATAAACATTGATCAGACTGGAGATAGAGAGATACAAAGTTACATTGTTTATAAACATTGATCAGACAGGAGATAGAGATACAAAGTAACATTGTTTATAAACATTGATCAGACGGGAGATAGAGAGATACAAAGTAACATTGTTTATAAACATTGATCAGACGGGAGATAGAGATACAAAGTAACATTGTTTATAAACATTGATCAGACAGGAGATAGAGAGATACAAAGTAACATTGTTTATAAACATTGATCAGACGGGAGATAGAGATACAAAGTAACATTGTTACTCTGGATGACCTCCTATCAGAAGACGGGTCAGTGGAGGGACAGCAGGGACAGGCAGTCACGGGGGAGGCGGAGCCTCAGCCGCCATGAACAAGAAGAAAACGATGAAGTTGGGGGGTCGTAGCTCAGGGACCTGGGGATGAAGTTGGGGGGTCGTAGCTCGGGGACCTGGGGATGAAGTTGGGGGGGGGCGTAGCTAGGGGACCTGGGGATGAAGTTGGAGGGGGGCGTAGCTAGGGGGCCTGGGGATGAAGTTGGGGGGTCGTAGCTAGGGGACCTGGGGATGAAGTTGGGGGGTCGTAGCTCGGGGACCTGGGGATGAAGTTGGGGGGGGCGTAGCTAGGGGACCTGGGGATGAAGTTGGGGGGTCGTAGCTAGGGGACCTGGGGATGAAGTTGGGGGGTCGTAGCTCGGGGACCTGGGGATGAAGTTGGGGGGGGTGTAGCTAGGGGACCTGGGGATGAAGTTGGGGGGTCGTAGCTCGGGGACCTGGGGATGAAGTTGGGGGGGCGTAGGTCGGGGACCTGGGGATGAAGTTGGGGGGTCGTAGCTCGGGGACCTGGGGATGAAGTTGGGGGGGCGTAGCTCGGGGACCTGGGGATGAAGTTGGGGGGGCGTAGGTCGGGGACCTGGGGATGAAGTTGGGGGGTCGTAGCTCGGGGACCTGGGGATGAAGTTGGGGGGGCGTAGGTCGGGGACCTGGGGATGAAGTTGGGGGGTCGTAGCTAGGGGACCTGGGGATGAAGTTGGGGGGTCGTAGCTCGGGGACCTGGGGATGAAGTTGGGGGGTCGTAGCTCGGGGACCTGGGGATGAAGTTGGGGGGGCGTAGCTCGGGGACCTGGGGATGAAGTTGGGGGGGCGTAGCTCGGGGACCTGGGGATGAAGTTGGAGGGTCGTAGCTCGGGGACCTGGGGATGAAGTTGGGGGGTCGTAGCTCGGGGACCTGGGGATGAAGTTGGAGGGTCGTAGCTCGGGGACCTGGGGATGAAGTTGGGGGGGGCGTAGCTCGGGGACCTGGGGATGAAGTTGGGGGGCGTAGCTCGGGGACCTGGGGATGAAGTTGGGGGGGGTAGCTCGGGGACCTGGGGATGAAGTTGGGGGGCGTAGCTCGGGGACCTGGGGATGAAGTTGGGGGGGCGTAGCTCGGGGACCTGGGGATGAAGTTGGGGGGGTGTAGCTCGGGGACCTGGGGATGAAGTTGGGGGGGGCGTAGCTCGGGGACCTGGGGATGAAGTTGGGGGGGCGTAGCTCGGGGACCTGGGGATGAAGTTGGGGGGTCGTAGCTCGGGGACCTGGGGATGAAGTTGGAGGGTCGTAGCTCGGGGACCTGGGGATGAAGTTGGGGGGGGCATAGCTCGGGGACCTGGGGATGAAGTTGGGGGGCGTAGCTCGGGGACCTGGGGATGAAGTTGGGGGGTGTAGCTCGGGGACCTGGGGATGAAGTTGGGGGGCGTAGCTCGGGGACCTGGGGATGAAGTTGGGGGGGCGTAGCTCGGGGACCTGGGGATGAAGTTGGGGGGGTGTAGCTCGGGGACCTGGGGATGAAGTTGGGGGGGCGTAGCTCGGGGACCTGGGGATGAAGTTGGGGGGTCGTAGCTCGGGGACCTGGGGATGAAGTTGGGGGGGCGTAGCTCGGGGACCTGGGGATGAAGTTGGGGGGTCGTAGCTCGGGGACCTGGGGATGAAGTTGGGGGGGCGTAGCTCGGGGACCTGGGGATGAAGTTGGGGGGGCGTAGCTCGGGGACCTGGGGATGAAGTTAGGGGGCGTAGCTCGGGGACCTGGGGATGAAGTTAGGGGGCGTAGCTCGGGGACCTGGGGATGAAGTTGGGGGGCGTAGCTCGGGGACCTGGGGATGAAGTTGGGGGGGCGTAGCTCGGGGACCTGGGGATGAAGTTGGGGGGCGTAGCTCAGGGACCTGGGGATGAAGTTGGGGGGGTGTAGCTCGGGGACCTGGGGATGAAGTTGGGGGGCGTAGCTCGGGGACCTGGGGATGAAGTTGGGGGGGCGTAGCTCGGGGACCTGGGGATGAAGTTGGGGGGGCGTAGCTCGGGGACCTGGGGATGAAGTTGGGGGGGCGTAGCTCGGGGACCTGGGGATGAAGTTGGGGGGTCGTAGGTCGGGGACCTGGGGATGAAGTTGGGGGGTGTAGCTCGGGGACCTGGGGATGAAGTTGGGGGGGCGTAGCTCGGGGACCTGGGGATGAAGTTGGGGGGGGCGTAGCTCGGGGACCTGGGGATGAAGTTGGGGGGGCGTAGCTCGGGGACCTGGGGATGAAGTTGGGGGGGCATAGCTCGGGGACCTGGGGATGAAGTTGGGGGGCGTAGCTCGGGGACCTGGGGATGAAGTTGGGGGGGGCGTAGCTCGGGGACCTGGGGATGAAGTTGGGGGGTCGTAGCTCGGGGACCTGGGGATGAAGTTGGGGGGGCGTAGCTCGGGGACCTGGGGATGAAGTTGGGGGGTGTAGCTCGGGGACCTGGGGATGAAGTTGGGGGGGGTAGCTCGGGGACCTGGGGATGAAGTTGGGGGGGCGTAGCTCGGGGACCTGGGGATGAAGTTGGGGGGGTGTAGCTCGGGGACCTGGGGATGAAGTTGGGGGGGGCGTAGCTCGGGGACCTGGGGATGAAGTTGGGGGGGCGTAGCTCGGGGACCTGGGGATGAAGTTGGGGGGTCGTAGCTCGGGGACCTGGGGATGAAGTTGGAGGGTCGTAGCTCGGGGACCTGGGGATGAAGTTGGGGGGGGCGTAGCTCGGGGACCTGGGGATGAAGTTGGGGGGGGTGTAGCTCGGGGACCTGGGGATGAAGTTGGGGGGTGTAGCTCGGGGACCTGGGGATGAAGTTGGGGGGCGTAGCTCGGGGACCTGGGGATGAAGTTGGGGGGGCGTAGCTCGGGGACCTGGGGATGAAGTTGGGGGGGTGTAGCTCGGGGACCTGGGGATGAAGTTGGGGGGTGTAGCTCGGGGACCTGGGGATGAAGTTGGGGGGCGTAGCTCGGGGACCTGGGGATGAAGTTGGGGGGGCGTAGCTCGGGGACCTGGGGATGAAGTTGGGGGGGTGTAGCTCGGGGACCTGGGGATGAAGTTGGGGGGGCGTAGCTCAGGGACCTGGGGATGAAGTTGGGGGGTCGTAGCTCGGGGACCTGGGGATGAAGTTGGGGGGGGCGTAGCTCGGGGACCTGGGGATGAAGTTGGGGGGGCATAGCTCGGGGACCTGGGGATGAAGTTGGGGGGGCATAGCTCGGGGACCTGGGGATGAAGTTGGGGGGCGTAGCTCGGGGACCTGGGGATGAAGTTGGGGGGGGCGTAGCTCGGGGACCTGGGGATGAAGTTGGGGGGTCGTAGCTCGGGGACCTGGGGATGAAGTTGGGGGGGCGTAGCTCGGGGACCTGGGGATGAAGTTGGGGGGGATGAAGTTGGGGGGCGTAGCTCGGGGACCTGGGGATGAAGTTGGGGGGGCGTAGCTCGGGGACCTGGGGATGAAGTTGGGGGGGTGTAGCTCGGGGACCTGGGGATGAAGTTGGGGGGGGCGTAGCTCGGGGACCTGGGGATGAAGTTGGGGGGGCGTAGCTCGGGGACCTGGGGATGAAGTTGGGGGGTCGTAGCTCGGGGACCTGGGGATGAAGTTGGAGGGTCGTAGCTCGGGGACCTGGGGATGAAGTTGGGGGGGGCGTAGCTCGGGGACCTGGGGATGAAGTTGGGGGGGGGGTAGCTCGGGGACCTGGGGATGAAGTTGGGGGGTGTAGCTCGGGGACCTGGGGATGAAGTTGGGGGGCGTAGCTCGGGGACCTGGGGATGAAGTTGGGGGGGCGTAGCTCGGGGACCTGGGGATGAAGTTGGGGGGGTGTAGCTCGGGGACCTGGGGATGAAGTTGGGGGGTGTAGCTCGGGGACCTGGGGATGAAGTTGGGGGGCGTAGCTCGGGGACCTGGGGATGAAGTTGGGGGGGCGTAGCTCGGGGACCTGGGATGAAGTTGGGGGGGTGTAGCTCGGGGACCTGGGGATGAAGTTGGGGGGGCGTAGCTCAGGGACCTGGGGATGAAGTTGGGGGGGGGTAGCTCGGGGACCTGGGGATGAAGTTGGGGGGGGCGTAGCTCGGGGACCTGGGGATGAAGTTGGGGGGGCGTAGCTCGGGGACCTGGGGATGAAGTTGGGGGGCGTAGCTCGGGGACCTGGGGATGAAGTTGGGGGGGGGTGTAGCTCGGGGACCTGGGGATGAAGTTGGGGGGGCGTAGCTCGGGGACCTGGGGATGAAGTTGGGGGGGCGTAGCTCGGGGACCTGGGGATGAAGTTGGGGGGGCATAGCTCGGGGACCTGGGGATGAAGTTGGGGGGTCGTAGCTCGGGGACCTGGGGATGAAGTTGGGGGGTCGTAGCTCGGGGACCTGGGGATGAAGTTGGGGGGTCGTAGCTCGGGGACCTGGGGATGAAGTTGGGGGGGCGTAGCTCGGGGACCTGGGGATGAAGTTGGGGGGTTGTAGCTCGGGGACCTGGGGATGAAGTTGGAGGGCCGTAGCTCGGGGACCTGGGGATGAAGTTGGAGGGTCGTAGCTCGGGGACCTGGGGATGAAGTTGGAGGGCCGTAGCTCGGGACCTGGGGATGAAGTTGGGTGGTGTAGCTCGGGGACCTGGGGATGAAGTTGGGGGGTGTAGCTCGGGGACCTGGGGATGAAGTTGGAGGGTCGTAGCTCGGGGACCTGGGGATGAAGTTGGAGGGCCGTAGCTCGGGGACCTGGGGATGAAGTTGGAGGGTCGTAGCTCGGGGACCTGGGGATGAAGTTGGAGGGCCGTAGCTCGGGGACCTGGGGATGAAGTTGGAGGGTCGTAGCTCGGGGACCTGGGGATGAAGTTGGGGGGGCGTAGCTCGGGGACCTGGGGATGAAGTTGGGGGGCGTAGCTCGGGGACCTGGGGATGAAGTTGGGGGGGCGTAGCTCAGGGACCTGGGGATGAAGTTGGGGGGGCGTAGCTCAGGGACCTGGGGATGAAGTTGGGGGGGCGTAGCTCAGGGACCTGGGGATGAAGTTGGAGGGCCGTAGCTCGGGGACCTGGGGATGAAGTTGGAGGGTCGTAGCTCGGGGACCTGGGGATGAAGTTGGAGGGCCGTAGCTCGGGGACCTGGGGATGAAGTTGGAGGGTCGTAGCTCGGGGACCTGGGGATGAAGTTGGAGGGTCGTAGCTCGGGGACCTGGGGATGAAGTTGGGGGGCGTAGCTCGGGGACCTGGGGATGAAGTTGGGGGGGTGTAGCTCGGGGACCTGGGGATGAAGTTGGGGGGGCGTAGCTCAGGGACCTGGGGATGAAGTTGGGGGGGCGTAGCTCAGGGACCTGGGCTCCATCCTCTACATTCCATCGTTCTTCATATGACATTTATTAAATCTTCCCATCCATTCACAAATACATTTCCACAGAGATCTGTCTGATATTCTTCTGTACATCTGACATTCGGGGGACACTGATCTCATCTTCTTTTATTTTATCCAGATATGATGAACAACCCGCAACTTCATAAATCCTGGTGGGATAATATAACAGGTATGAAATGCGGGGGGGGGGGGGGGGGTGATTTATAAGATGAGGCGATATTAATGTTACCTCGCTACAGAATGCCTTTATTTTTTTTTTTTTTTTTGCTGTACTCACAGTTTAATCCATTAGTTTATTTTCAGACTCCCGCGGGGAGTAGGCGTTCCTATGAAGAGGGGAACATGATTGACGGCCGGCTATGGCGCGTCACGCGTTCCGAAAATAGCCGAAATAAGACTCGGCTCTTCACGGCTCCTGCGCAGTCAGCTCCTAGTCTGTGCGCAGGCGCCGTATAGCGCCGTGAAGAGCCGAGTCCTACTCCGGCTATTTTCGGAACGCGTGACGCGCCATAGCCGGTCGTCAATCATGTTCCCCTCTTCATAGGAACGTCTACTCCCCGCGGGGAGTCTGAAACAAAACTAATGGATTAACCACTTGCTTACTGGGCACATAAACCCCCTTCGTTCCCAGGCGAAATTTCAGCTTCCGGCACTGCGTCGCTTTAACTGACAATTGCGTGGTCGTGCGACGTGGCTCCCGAAAAAAATTGGCGTCCTTTTTTCCCCACAAATAGAGCTTTATTTTGGTGGCATTTGATCACCTCTGCGGTTTTTATTTTTTGCGCTATAAACAAAAAAAGAGCGACAATTTAAAAAAATATATATATATTTTTTACTTGTTGCTATAATAAATATCCCAATTTTTTTAAAAAAAAAATATTTTTTTTCTCAGTTAAGGCCGATACGTATTTTTCGACGTATTTTTGTAAAAAAAATCGCAATAAGCGACGGGTTTGCGCAAAAGTTATAGTGCCTACGAAATGGGGGATAGATTTATGTTTTTTTTTTTTTTTTTACTATTAATGGCGGCGATTTGCGATTTTTTTGTCAGGGCTGCGATATTGCGACGGACGTATCGGACACTTTTGACACAATTTTGGGACCATTCACATTTATACAGCGATCAGTGCTTGAAAAATGCTCTAATTACTGTATAAATGTCACTGGCAGTGAAGGGGTTAACACTGAGGGGTGAGGAAGGGGTTAAATGTGTGTTCTTACTGTGTGGGGGGAGGGGGGTGACTGGGGGAGGTGACCGATGCTGTGTCCCTATGTACAAGGGACACAGATCGGTCTCCTCTCCTCTGACAGCACGTGGAGCTCTGTGTTTACACCCCATCATTACACACAGAGCTCCACGTCCCTGCTGTGTTACCGACGATCGCGAGTGTCTGGCGGACATCGCGGCCGCCAGGCACTCGCATCGGCTCCCGAGCGGCGCACAGGGAACAACAACAGCAGGACGTCTATGGACGTCCACCCGGCACTTGAGAGCCGCGCTGTGGACGTCTTTCGACCATGGCGCGGATCTCAAGTGGTTAACCTGTAAGTACAGCGAAAAAAATAAAAATAAAGGCATACTGTAGCTGACGCTAGTACGCTGGATGGCGTGGTAGAAAGTTGTTTTTTAGGGTGAACCTCCGCTTTAATACTGCAATCATTTCCTCTTGTCTGACAATGGTTCGGGTTGCTTTTAAGAAAATGTATCTTTTTTTTTTTTCTTTTTTCTCTAAATGTCTGTGTTGATACTACAGTGATAAAGAACATCGCATCTTGTTTTGCGAGGTGGAAATGGGGAACAACAAACAATTTCCTCTACAAATGCAAAGGTGAGCAATACCGTGTGTGTGACATTGTAACAAAGAAACTTTCTCTAAGTCAGAAACTGATTATTGATAACCAGACAGGGGGCCATATTCTCAAATAATTTACGCAGGCGTATCAGCAGATACGCCGACGTAAGTCCGATCCTATGTTTAAGTGTATTCTCAAACTGAGATACACTTAAACATGCCTAAGATACGACAGCTTGCGCCGTTGTATCTTAGGCTGCAATATTTACGCTGACCGCTAGGTGGCGGTCAGCGTAGAATATGCAAATGACTAGTCACGCCGATTCTCTAACCTACGCTTGCCCGCCGTAGTGTTTTAACGTAGTTTCCGTAAGCGATACGCGGCGTAAAGATGCCCCCTAGGTGGCGTACTCAATGTTAAGTATGGCCGTCGATCCCGCGTCGAAATTTGAAAATTTAAAGTCGTTTGCGTAAGTCGTCCGTGAATGGCGCTGGACGCCATTTACGTTACAGTCAAAACAAATGACGTCCGTGAGACGTCATTTAGCGCAATGCACGTCGGGTAATTTACCCGACGGAGCATGCGCATTACGATCGGCGCGGGAGCGCGCCTAATTTAAATGATCCACGCCCCCTACCAGGATCATTTGAATTAGGAGGGCTTGCGCGGGTGGACTTTATGCGACGCCGCCGCAAGTTTACAGGTAAGTGGTTTGGGAATCAGGCACTTGCCACTTAAACTTGCGGCGGCGTAACGTAAAGGACATACGTTCCGCCGCCTCAGATCTATAAGAATATGCCCCAGGATCCGTAATTCTAGATGGTGTATGACCTCCGTGACCTTCCAATCTCCAGTTCCATTAAAGTTCAGATATTCTGACGAGATACATGAAATTGTCTATTAACCACTTGAGATCCGCGCTATGGTCGAAAGACGTCCACAGCGCGGCTCTCAAGTGCCGGGTGGACATCCATAGACGTCCTGCTGTTGTTGTTCCCTGTGCGCGCCGCTGGTGGCGCGCAGCGGGGAAACAACGTGCCCGGCGCATCGCTCGGGAGCCGATGCGAGTGCCTGGTGGCCGCGATGTCCGCCAGACACTCGCGATCGTCGGTAACACAGCCGGTGACACAGCAGGACGTGGAGCTCTGTGTGTAATGATGGGGTGTAAACACAGAGCTCCACGTGCTGTCAGAGGAGAGGAGACCGATCTGTGTCCCTTTACATAGGGACACAGCATAGGTCACCTCCCCCAGTCACCCCCCTCCCCCCACACAGTTAGAACACACCCAGGGAATACATTTAACCCCTTCCTCACTCCCTAGTGTTAACCCCTTCCCTGCCAGTCACATTTATACAGTAATTAGAGCATTTTTATAGCACTGATCGCTGTATAAATGTGAATGGTCCCAAAATTGTGTCAAAAGTGTCCGATACGTCCGCCGCAATATCGCAGCCCTGACAAAAAAAATCGCAAATCGCCGCCATCACTAGTAAAAAAAAAAAAAACATAAATCTATCCCCCATTTCGTAGGCACTTATAGTGCGGTTTTTATTTTTTGCGCTATAAACAAAAAAAGAGCGACAATTTAAAAAAATATATTTTATTTTTTTACTTGTTGCTATAATAAATATCCCAATTTTTTTTTTAAAAAAACTATTTTTTTTCTCAGTTAAGGCCGATACGTATTTTTCGACGTATTTTTGTAAAAAAAAAAAAATCGCAATAAGCGACTGGTTTGCGCAAAAGTTATACTTTTGCGCAAACCAGTCGCTTATTGCGATTTTTTATTTTTTTTTTTACAAAAATACGTCGAAAAATACGTATCGGCCTTAACTGAGAAAAAAAATAGTTTTTTTAAAAAAAAAATTGGGATATTTATTATAGCAACAAGTAAAAAAATAAAATATATTTTTTTAAATTGTCGCTCTTTTTTTGTTTATAGCGCAAAAAATAAAAACCGCAGAGGTGATCAAATACCACCAAAATAAAGCTCTATTTGTGGGGGGAAAAGGACGCCAATTTTGTTCGGGAGCCACGTCGCACGACCACGCAATTGTCAGTTAAAGCGACGCAGTGCCGGAAGCTGAAATTTCGCCTGGGAACGAAGGGGGTTTATGTGCCCAGTAAGCAAGGGGTTAAGCCTCGTACACACGACCGAGAAACTCGACAGAATCCATCAAGAAACTTGTCAGGAGAGCGTTTTTTGCCGAGGAAAACGGTTGTGTGTACGTTGTTCATCGAGGAAACTGTGGAGGAACTCGACGAGAAAAAAAAAAAGAGAACAAGTTCTCTTTTTCCTCGACGGGAGTCTCAATCTCGTCGAGGAAAACAATGTGTCTTTTCCGACGAGTTCCTCGGTCGTGTGTGCGAGGCCTCACAGAGAAAAGATGGCGGCCAGTCACTTGGAATGCTTTTGTGCTTTCTATCCGAATCTTTTTCTCTAGTTGTGGATAGAGTAAGGAAGAATTTCTACCGTTGTGTTTTTCTGTTTTTTCTTTTTATTTTTTTTGCTGTCTGTGTTCCCATTGGGGAGATTCTTCTGACGACCATTGTCACCAAGAGAACTTTTTAAATGGGAACACCTGCTACAGTGACAACTGCTTAGGAGGGGATTTTTCTTGACAATTCTGTTGTGTGTCCGGCACACAATGGCCTGGATTCAAGAAGCAATTGCGCCTGCGTAACCATAGGTTACACAGCGCAATTGCTTACTTGCTCCCGCGTTACGAATGCTCCTGATTCAGGAACATCGTAACGCCGACTGCAGCCTAAGATCTGGGTGGCATAAGGCTCTTATGCCAGGCATATCTTGGGCTGCATTCTTGCGATGACCGCTAGGGGGCGCTCCCATTGTGCTCAGTGTATAGTATGCAAATTGCATACTAACACCGATTCACAATGTTGCGCGAGCCCTGCGTACGCAATTTACGTCGTTTCCGTACGGCGTGTTTAGCGTAAGGCTGCCCCTTCTAATAGCAGGGACAGCCAATGCTAAAGTATACCCGACGTTCCCGCGTCGCGACGTTCGATTTTTACGTATTTTGCGTAAGTGATTCGTGAATGGCGCTGGACGCCATTCATGTTCACTTTGAAGCAAATGACGTCCTTGCGACGTCATTAGCCTCAATGCACGTCGGGAAAGTTTCCCGACGGAGCATGCGCTCTACGCTCGGCGCGGGAGCGCGCCTAATTTAAATGATTCCCGCCCCCTACGGGATCATTTACATTAGGCGCCCTTACGCAGGGCAAATTTATACAGCGCACACGCAATTTACGGAGCTACTGCTCCGTGAATCGCGGGTAGCGCAGTAAATTTGCAGGGGGCGCAGGGCAAAAAGGTTGCCCTGCGCCTCCGCAAGAATGGGGCAAATCTACCTGAATCAATATTTGTAAATTATATGCAGGCCCCAATAGGGAATATCCATGTTATATGCAGGCCCCAATAGGGAATATCCATGTTATATGCAGGCCCCAATAGGGAATATCCATGTTATATGCAGGCCCCAATAGGGAATATCCATGTTATATGCAGGCCCCAACAGGGAATATCCATGTTATATGCAGGCCCCAATAGGGAATATCCATGTTATAGCCCCAATAGGGAATATCCATGTTATATGCAGGCCCCAATAGGGAATATCCATGTTATAGCCCCAATAGGGAATATCCATGTTATATGCAGGCCCCAATAGGGAATATCCATGTTATATGCAGGCCCCAATAGGGAATATCCATGTTATATGCAGGCCCCAATAGGGAATATCCATGTTATATGCAGGCCCCAATAGGGAATATCCATGTTATATGCAGGCCCCAATAGGGAATATCCATGTTATATGCAGGCCCCAATAGGGAATATCCATTTTTTTATGCAGGCCCCAACAGGGAATATCCATGTTATATGCAGGCCCCAATAGGGAATATCCATGTTATATGCAGGCTCCAATAGGGAATATCCATGTTATAGCCCCAATAGGGAATATCCATGTTATATGCAGGCCCCAATAGGGAATATCCATGTTATATGCAGGCCCCAATAGGGAATATCCATGTTATATGCAGGCCCCAATAGGGAATATCCATGTTATATGCAGGCCCCAATAGGGAATATCCATGTTATATGCAGGCTCCAATAGGGAATATCCATGTTATAGCCCCAACAGGGAATATCCATGTTATATGCAGGCCCCAATAGGGAATATCCATGTTATATGCAGGCTCCAATAGGGAATATCCATGTTATAGCCCCAATAGGGAATATCCATGTTATATGCAGGCCCCAATAGGGAATATCCATGTTAAATGCAGGCTCCAATAGGGAATATCCATGTTATATGCAGGCTCCAATAGGGAATATCCATGTTATATACAGGCTCCAATAGGGAATATCCATGTTATAGCCCCAATAGGGAATATCCATGTTATATGCAGGCCCCAATAGGGAATATCCATGTTATATACAGGCCCCAATAGGGAATATCCATGTTATATGCAGGCCCCAATAGGGAATATCCATGTTATATGCAGGCCCCAATAGGGAATATCCATGTTATATGCAGGCCCCAATAGGGAATATCCATGTTATATGCAGGCCCCAATAGGGAATATCCATGTTATATACAGGCCCCAATAGGGAATATCCATGTTATATGCAGGCCCCAACAGGGAATATCCATGTTATATGCAGGCCCCAATAGGGAATATCCATGTTATATGCAGGCCCCAACAGGGAATATCCATGTTATATGCAGGCCCCAATAGGGAATATCCATGTTATAGCCCCAATAGGGAATATCCATGTTATATGCAGGCCCCAATAGGGAATATCCATGTTATATGCAGGCCCCAATAGGGAATATCCATGTTATATGCAGGCCCCAATAGGGAATATCCATGTTATATGCAGGCCCCAATAGGGAATATCCATGTTATATACAGGCCCCAATAGGGAATATCCATGTTATATGCAGGCCCCAATAGGGAATATCCATGTTATATGCAGGCCCCAATAGGGAATATCCATGTTATATACAGGCCCCAATAGGGAATATCCATGTTATATGCAGGCCCCAACAGGGAATATCCATGTTATATGCAGGCTCCAATAGGGAATATCCATGTTATAGCCCCAATAGGGAATATCCATGTTATATGCAGGCCCCAATAGGGAATATCCATGTTATATGCAGGCCCCAATAGGGAATATCCATGTTATATGCAGGCCCCAATAGGGAATATCCATGTTATATGCAGGCTCCAATAGGGAATATCCATGTTATATGCAGGCCCCAATAGGGAATATCCATGTTATATGCAGGCTCCAATAGGGAATATCCATGTTATAGCCCCAATAGGGAATATCCATGTTATATGCAGGCCCCAATAGGGAATATCCATGTTATAGCCCCAATAGGGAATATCCATGTTATATGCAGGCTCCAATAGGGAATATCCATGTTATATGCAGGCCCCAATAGGGAATATCCATGTTATATGCAGGCTCCAATAGGGAATATCCATGTTATAGCCCCAATAGGGAATATCCATGTTAAATGCAGGCCCCAATAGGGAATATCCATGTTATATGCAGGCCCCAATAGAGCCCACCACCTTCTTTTAAAGCGGTGGTTCACCCTCCATAACAAAATTTTAGCATTAAATTAAGCATAGTAGCGCGAGCTACAGTATGCCTGTATTTATTTTTTTAGCCCGGTACTCACTGTGCAATCCTATAGTGAAGATTCCGACTCCCCGCGGGGAATGGGCGTTCCTATCCAGAGGGAAGATGATTGACGGCCGGCTCTGGCACGTCACGCTCCCCGAAGACAGCCGGAGTAGGTCTCGGCTCTTCACGGCGCTATACGGCGCCTGCGCACAGACTATGCGCATGCGCCGTGAAGAGCCAAGTCCTAATTTCGGCTATTTCCGGAGAAGCGTGACGCGCCAGAGCCGGCCGTCAATCATCTTCCCTCTGGATAGGAACGCCCATTCCCTGCGGGGAGTCGGAATCTTCACTATAGGCAAAAAAAATAAATACAGGCATACTCACGCTACTATGCTTAATTTAATGCTAGAAAAAAAAAATTATAGGGTGAACTCCCTCTTTAATCTCTGGAAGAAAATTCTTCTGACCTGCACACACTTATACTTATGAAAAAGCAGTGACTGGTCGAGTCGGTACATCGCGATCTCAATCCCCAAAGAGCAACTTAACCTCTTGACCACCGCCCCATGTCAAAAAGACGTCCTCTTTTTAAAGTTGAATATCTCGATAACGGCAGCAGCTGCTGCCACAACCGAGATATTCATATTTTCAGGGGGCGGTGGTGTACACGATAACGGCGGTCTCCGCGGCGTATTCGCCGCAAGATCGCCGTTATCGGTGGCGGGAGAGGGGCCCCCCCCCCTCCCGCCGCTCTCCCGCGCCCTCCGCCGCTTACGGGAGCCGTCGGTAGCGGCGGAGGGGATCGGATGTGTCCGGCAGCTGAGCGGGGATGGGACTGAAGGAGAAATCTCCTTCACCCGTCCTCATAGCTCTGCTGGGCGGAAGTGACGTCAAAACGTCAGTCCCGCCCAGCCTCTTAAAGAAACATTTTTTTTTTTGTCATTTGAAAAAATGACATTTTTTTTTTTTGCATTTAAGTCTAATTATGAGATCTGAGGTCTTTTTGACCCCAGATCTCATATTTAAGAGGACCTGTCATGCTTTTTTCTATTACAAGGGATGTTTACATTCCTTGTAATAGGAATAAAAGTGATCAATTTTTTTTTTTTTTTTTTTCAGTGTAAAAAATTATAAAACTAAATAAAAATAAATAAGAAAACCCAAAAAAATTTTTTTAAAGCGCCCCGTCCCGACGAGCTCGCGCGCAGAAGCAAACGCATACGCGAGTAGCGCCCGCATATGAAAACGGTATTCAAACCACACAAGTGAGGTATCGCCGCGATCGTTAGAGTGAGAGCAATAATTCTAGCCCTAGACCTACTCTGCAACTCAAAAAATGCAACCTGTAGAATTTTTTAAACGTCGCCTATCGAGATTTTTAAGGGTAAAAGTTTGACGCCATGCCACGAGCGGGCGCAATTTTTAAGCGTGACATGTTGGGTATCATTTTACTCGGCGTAACATTATCTTTCACAATATATAAAAAAATTGGGCAAAATGTATTGTTGTCTTATTTTTTAATTCAAAAAAGTGATTTTTATCCAAAAAAAGTGCGCTTGTAAGACCGCTGCGCAAATACGGTGTGACAAAAAGTATTGCAATGACTGCCATTTTATTCCCTAGGATGTCTGCTAAAAAAAAATATATAATGTTTGGGGGTTCTGATTAATTTTCTAGCAAAAAAATTGTGATTTTCACATGAAGGAGAGAAGTGCCAGAATTCACCTGGTGGGCAAGTGGATAACAGGCGTCTGCAAAGAACTAGATGAAGTTGGGGTGGGGTGGGAGCTGCCACATTTTCCTAATAACAAGCTGGTGGTTGGTTGCTCGGACCACCTAGCAACCAATCACCAGCTTGTTAAAAGAGAAAGGTTAACTTTGGCAGCTCCGGCTTCTCTGTCCAGTTCTGTGCTTTGCTGTAAGGCCCCATAAACACTATTAGATTTTCTGCAGATTCTGGTCTTCAGATTTACCAAAACCATATAATATGAGGTCAAACCTTAACCACTATTTTGGCACTTCTCTCCTTCATGTAAAAATCCAATTTTTTTTTTGCTAGAAAATTAATCAGAACCCCCAAATATTTTTTAGCAGACGCCCTAGGGAATAAAATTGAGGTCATTGCAACTTTTATCTCGCACGGTATTTGCGCAATAATTTTTCAAACGCCTTTTTTTGGGGAAAAAAAAATGGTTTCATGAATTAAAAAATAATAAAACAGTAAAGTTAGCCCAATTTTTTTGTATAATGTGAAAGATGATGTTACGCCAAGTAAATAGATACCTAACATGTCACGCTTTAAAATTGCACACACTCATTGAATGGCGCAAAACTTCGGTACTTAAAAATCTCCATAGGATGACGCTTTAACATTTTTTACAGGTTACCTTTTTCGAGTTACAGAGGAGGTCTAGTGCTAGAATCGTTGCACACGCTCTAACGCACGTGACGATACCTCACATGTGGGGTTTGAACGGCGTTTACATATGTGGGCGGGACTTGCATGCGTGTTCGCTTCTGCGCGCGAGATAATGGGGACAGGGGCGTTTTTAAAAAAAAAAAAATTGTATTTTTATTTTACTTAATTCTTCTTTTTTTTTTACACTTTTTTTTTTTACATTTTTTTTTTGATCACTTTTATTCCTATTACAAGGAATGTAAACATCCCTTGTAATAGAATTCAGTGTGACAGGTCCTCTTTATGGAGAGAGGCGGGGTCAGTAAGACCTCCCCCTCCGCCCACATCTCTCCTCCAGGCTTACAAGCATGAAATCAGTGAAAAAAAATCAACGATCACATGCGGCTTTGTTTACTTCCGGGTACAGGGCGTGACGTCATAACGTCGCGCCCGGGCCTCCGAGGGCCATAGATGACTGGTGACCATCTGGTCAGCAGTCATCTCTATGCTTTCCAGGCAGCGCCGACCGATTCGCTCACCGGGCCCCCGATGGCACGGGAGAGCCCGGAGAAGCACCGGATGGCGGCGGGAGGGGGGGGCGTCCCCTCCCGCTGCCTATAAGAACGATCAAGCGACGGAACCGCTGCTTTGATCATTCTTATCGCGCACAGAATCGGTGGCTGAAGACGGTGGTATCTGAATGATGCCTGTAGCTGCCCCATCATTCAGATATCACAGCACAAAGTGGAGGATGTCATATGACGTCCTCCTGTGGACAAGTGGTTAAAGCCTCGTACACACGACTGGTTTTCCCAGCAGGAAAACTGCCAGGAGAGCTTTTGGCCGGGAATCCTGGCCGTGCGTGAACCTGCTCTCTATTTTCCCGTTGGGATTCCTGGCAGAGTGTTTCCTGCCGAGAAATCCGGTCATCTGTATGATTACGTCACCGCCAGTGTTGTTCATCTTCTTTTTAAAAAGTAACTAGTTACAATTACAAGTTACTTGACCGAAAAAGTAAGTGAATTAGCGACTCGGTTACTTTTTAGGCAAAGTAACTAGTTACTCGGAAAAGTAACTGAGAATTTTATTTTTGATTTTCTACAATGCAAGTACGTTCTATAACATCTTTAATATCAAAGATGTTTATATTAACTTATTGAAGAATAAAAAACATTATATACAGTATTTTAGAACATTTCGTACTGTGTACAATTATTAATATCATCATCACACTCCACCTGCCCAGCAATATTGTACAATATAGATTCAGAGTGCAGTGTGAGTGACACTTCTGCAGTGCACACTGAATCTATATTGTACAGTATTGCTGCCGCCTGGGCAGGTGGAGTGTGATGATGATGATGATGATGATGATGATGATGATGATGATATTAATGTACACAGTATTGCATTTGCTGGGCCTGCCATATACTGTACTGTACACTATAATAGTGTACAGTACAGTATATGGCAGGCCCAGCAAATGCAATACTGTCATGTGTACATTAATATCATCATCACACTCCACCTGCCCAGGCAGCAGGGGCGGACTGACAACTCATGGGGCCCCCGGGCAATAGAAGATTATGGGGCCCCCGGGCTTACAGATGGCCACCACGCCAGGAGGTAGTGCAGAGGCGGGGCAGCTAAAATCTCAGGATTTTCACATCAAAAGCATGTCGGTTTCGTACATATCAGGGACAGATGTGAAAAAAAACACAGATTTTTACATACTGTCCCTGATTTTACTGAGCCTGGCAACCCTGATGGGGCCCCCTAGTGGCATGGGGCCCTCGGGCAGTGCCCGAGAGCCTCAATGGTCAGTCCGCCCCTGCCAGGCAGCAATACTGTACAATATAGATTCAGTGTGCACTGCAGAAGTGTCACTCACACTGCACACTGAATCTATATTGTACAGTATTGCTGGGCACTGGAGTGTGATGATACTGGGCCTGCCTGGGCAAGTGGAGCGGTCCCGTCAGGGGTCCGGTGGAGTGTCCCGTCATCTGTCCCCTCCCCCCCCGGCCCCCCCACTCCCAATCCGATGCCGCTCGCCTCCTCACCTGCGCAGGGCCACGGCCCATGGTCGGTCGGTCGGTGCACTGCTGCTGGCACGGTGAGTGTCCCCGGAGTCCGGACCGTTGGTGGTGGAGTGGAGTGGAGCCTCCGCGACGGCCGGGGGCCTGGGAGATGTCGCCATGTCGGCGGCTGAGGTGACGGTGGGGAGGTGAGCCAGACTCACTCCCTCCCCTCCCGTCCCGACCCATCACACTATACACTGCTGCGGGGAAGGCTTCGGGCGCGTGCATGCGCCAGCGTCACGCGTCACAACGTCGACACATGACCAAGACCTGGCCTGTGACCCAATCACAGGCCAGCTCCATCCCGCCCTGCCCCTGACAGAGTGAGAGTCTGCCTGGACGGCCCCCCTGCGCGCTCATAGTAACTCGGTAACGCCGCCAATGTAATGGCAACGGCGTTGCCGATGGGGTAATAGTAATCAGGTAGATTACTAGTTACCCCTTGAAGGGCAATCGTTACGTAACAGCGTTTATTTAAACACCGTTACTTACAACACTGGTCACCGCATTCTTGCCATTCAAAGGAACGGCGGGTCTTTTGTGTGGCTTTTCAAGGCAGGCTTGGCTTGAATTACGTTGGGAAAACTGATGGTTTTCAAACAGACGGGATTCCTGGCCGTGTGTACAGGGCTTTTCATTTTGTATGCAATCAGGCTGGCCCTTCCACTACAAGGTTTTGATAAATCTGAAGACAAAAATCTGCAGAAATTGTTTTTCTTTTAATGCTTTTCTTTAATATAACATTATAATATTTACTTAACAAAGCAGTAATGATATGAATCATACGCTATCCTTATTTTATGTATCGCAGTCAGATCAATGAAATAGGCTTTATGTTAATATTGTTTTTTTTTCATTAAAATTTAAGTTTATTTTCAATAAAAGTACATACATTTGTACTATAACAGCAGTATACAAGTCAGTAATACACAGAAAATAATAAATCAAATGCATTGCTTTACATAGTAGATGGTCTTGACGTAGAAACTGTCTATCATATACAGCCATATCATATGCTATCACCATACGGTGAGAGTATAACAGTTTGTAATAGCTAAGAAGAAAAGCTAGGTTTAACCAATAATTTATAATTAAATAAATAAAAGGATATTTCCATATACTATATAATTCCTTAGGGTTATTGTTGTCACACAATAAAAAAAACCCATATGTGTACTGGATCTAATTTCATGGAACGAATAAAGGATAGGATTTCTGGATAACAATGACCTCTCTGACACCCCCACTGGGAACTGTCTGTGTTCAAGAGGTTAAGCAAACCTTTCAATCCCCCCTCCCTCCCTCCAATAATTATCACCAATACCCACCTATATCTGTAAATATATATTCTCAAAACCCTTGACATACCTAACATCCCCAAAAATTTTGTTGGAATCTTTTGACAACCTAAACATAGGCTAATACAAATGTTTATATATATCTTTTTTTTTTCTAAACATAACACTCTGAGAATGAGAAATAACAAGGATTTTATCCTTGTATAAAAAACAAAATTATCAAATCAAAGAACAATCAATGAAAAGAAGAGAAAAAGAAAAAAAAAACAGAAGACAAGGAGATGAGCAAAAAAGAAAGTACGAAGAAGATCAGGGGAAAGTAAAAGGAAAAAGAAATGGCAGCCTGCCTGCCAACGAACAACATCGTCCTAAGGATATAAATATCACCACAGCCTTTATGGGGTAAAAGATATTCCCATAAATTTCATCCACGGTTCCCATATTTCATGGAAAAGAGTAGACATATCCAACATGGAACAGACCCTCTTTTCTTGTTCCATAATCCATGTAACCTTTTGTTTCATATACCGGATGGAGACAGTAGACTTTTTCCACGCAGCTGCAATTGTGATCCTGGCACCTGTCAGAATGTAGAGGATGAGTTTTCTAGTAACCTTGGAGGTTTGGGGTAACATCCCGTGAAGTAAAGCTATAGTGGGGGATTGATGCAAATTACAGCCTGTGACACGTCTTATTATGTTGAACACCTTATTCCAGTATCCACGTATTTTGGGACATTCCCACCATATATGTACCATAGACCCCAATCCCTGACAACCTCTGAAGCAAAGGGGCGAAAATGACGGATACATGGAAGCCAGTTTAACGGGAACTAAATACCACCTAGTATAAATTTTTACATTAGCCTCTACAAGGGATATATTCACATATCCTTTAATGGATCTAGTATAATTACTACACCAGTCAGATAAATCCCAATTGTTATTAAGTTCCCTTTCCCAGGCCAGCATATGAGGTAATTTGGTGCAGTTATTAGCAAGCGATTGATATATGATTGAAATATTCCCCTTCCTGATCAAACCCTGATCGCAATTACTTTCATAAGGTGTCAATAGTCCAGAGATCGAGCCACTATCCCATAGGCTTTGTGCATAGTCATGTAGTTGAGAGAATCTTAATTTTTCTGAGACAGGAAGACCTAGCTTGTCAATGAAGTGTTGTTCAGGAAGTGGACCCGAGCGCGAAAAAAAACGGCCTATACGATACAATCCTTTGTCATGCCACCATTTGAAAGAATCTACTTCAATTTTAGAAACAAAGAGTGGGTCTAGAAAAACACTCGATAAAGGTCTGCCTTTAGAAATTAGAGAGGGATTGTTTTTAAGTGAATCCCATAAAACAAAGGTTTGAGAAAGAGTCGGAGATAATATAGAAGGCCTATTCTTGGTAGGACTCCACATTAACTCCTCTATCGTTAGATTCGGGGTCGCCTGCTCTTCTATATCTAACCAGTCAGGGCGTTCATGTTTAAGAAAAGTTTCCGATAACTGTGCCAATCTTGCTGATTGATAGTACCATAATAAGTTGGGTACCCCCAGACCCCCCTGTTCAGGCAAGTTATAAAGAGTGCGAGATGGAAGGCGTGGACCCTTATTGTTCCAAATAAACTTGATAATCTTTCCTTGAAAGGATTTTAGATGACTTTTAATTATCGGTATGGGTAATGATCTAAAAAGATACAAAAGTCTAGGGAGAAGAGTCATCTTAACCGAGTTAATTCTACCAATCCAACCTATATTCTGAGTCCCCCAATCTCTCAAATCTTTCTCAAGTTTTCTATACATAGGTGGATAATTGGCCAAATACAAGTTTTGGATGTTGGGGGTCAAATAGATACCCAAGTATTTGATATAAGAGGTGTCCCATTTGAATCCATAATTTTCCTTCAGTAGAGAAACCGTGGATTCAGAGAGAGAAACATTGAGGGCCCTAGACTTGGCCATATTTACAGTTAGACCTGAAACCATAGAAAATTTGTCTAAAAGAGAATATAATTCCGGTAGGGATGTATCTGGAGCGGTCAAAAACAGTAAAAGGTCATCTGCAAATAAGGCACATTTATGCTCCATTTTGGCACATCTAACTCCCCTGATGTTTGTGTTCTCACGAATAGCTATAGCCAAGGATTCCATAACTATTGCAAACACCAGGGGAGACAGAGGACAACCCTGCCTAGTACCCCTATGAATCTCAATAGGTTCCGAAAAAATACCCTGAAAGCGTATATTAGCTTTAGGGTGAGAGTAAAGTGCAGATAAGACTCCAAGAAATTTCGTGCCAAACCCCCAACGTTTCATCACTTCTAACATGAATGGCCATGATACTGAGTCAAATGCTTTCTGTAGATCAATAGAAAGAAGCATTCCCCTTTGATTAGTATCACCAGTCCAACCCGAGTTCAAAATAGAGATCAGATCCACAGCCCTCCTAACCTGATCAGGACCCTGCCTTCCAGCGATGAAGCCTACTTGATCTTTACTAACATACTGGCCAATGAAAGAGGACATTCTATTGGCCATTACCTTAGTGAGTATCTTAAGATCGTTGTTAATGAGGGATATAGGTCTATAGTTTTCCACCAGGCTATGGTCTTTTTCTGGCTTTGGGATAACCGAAATATAAGCTAAATTAAGTTGCCTGTCTATGGGAACTCCACCGGTCATGTGGTTGAAAAATTTAACCATGTAAGGTGTCAAAATGCTCGAATATGTTTTATAATAAGCACTTGAAAACCCATCAGGGCCCGGGGCTTTATCTAATTTTAGGTTTTTAATTACTAACAATACTTCTTCAGCTGATATGGGAGACTCCATCATTTCTCTATGTATTTCAGTCAATTGAGGTAGATTCAAATTGTCCAGAAAATCATCCATTCCCTCTGAAGAAGAATCATCAGTGGATGCATAAAGCTTAGAAAAAAAATCATGAAAGGCCTCCATTATTTTCCTAGGATTCAGGGTAAGAGAACCATCAGTCATCCTTATTTTAGGGAGAGACCGTGATTGAAATCTAGGTGAGAGTTTATGAGCTAGCATCGGGCCTATTTTATCTTTAAATTTATAGAAATTAGCTCCAGTCCATTTCATATCTTCCCCAGCTTTAGTGGTAAGTACCAAGTTTAGGGCAGATCTAGCTGCATCAAGTGCCTGAGTAGGAAAGTTAAGAGGATCAGATTTATGTTTTTTACGGAGCTCTAGATAGTTGTTTTCCAGCTTCCTTATGTCTATGTTTCTTTGTTTCTTGAGGCCAGCGGCCACTTGTATAATTTTGCCTCTGATAGAAGCCTTGTGGGCAGCCCACAGAGTTTCAGGGGACACATCTCCTGTATCATTATGCTTAAAGTATTCTAGAAGAGATCGCTCAATATCCTTCATTAGGACAGGGTCCTTCAAAATAGACTTATTTAGTGTCCAATGAGACACTTTAGGAGAAGTGTCCTCTCTCCTCAGTGACAATAGAACCATCGAGTGATCTGACCAAGAAACATCAACTATATGAGACTTAATGGCAGCTGGGACGTGATGGTTAGAGATTAATATATGATCTATACGCGAATAAGAGTGGTGAGGGTTAGAGTAGTGAGTATAGTCCTTAATTTTGGGGTTCATCTCCCTCCAGATGTCAGTTAATCTAGACTGATGTAGAATGCGTGCTACTTGTAGACTAAGTTTAGTCGGTCTGACGATTCCCTTGACAGAAGGTTTGGACTTATCCAATCCCGTGTCAAAAGCTAGGTTAGAGTCTCCACCCATAAGAATGATCCCCTCCATAAATGGTCGGAGGGTATCAAGCATCTGTGAGAAAAACTTTTTCTGACCTCTGTTAGGAGCATAATAAGAGATAAATGTGTATAGTCTGCCATCAAGGGTACCTTGTAACAATAGAAACCTACCTTCCGGATCTCCAAATTCTTTAGTCAGGTTAAAATTACAATACCTAGAAAACAAAATGGCCACACCCTTAGTTTTGTTTTCTGCTTTAGCTAGGTAAAACAATGGAAAGTGGGCATGCATAAAGGAAGGGTTGTATCGTTTAGGAAAGTGGGTTTCTTGAAGGAAAACCACATCTACACGGAGAGACTTGTATACTTGAAAGGCTTTGCGCCTCTTAACAGGAGAATTCAACCCCTGAGTGTTGTGAGTAACAACACTAAGGGGTTTAGATACATCATTCGATCCAGCCATAAGTCTTGTCTACATCTATGAACATGCGGGACCGTACAGATATCATCAATAGTCTCGCAAATACGAACAATGGCAGGCAGGCTGAAGAAACGAAGAGAGTAGGAAGAAGAAAGAAAAAGAAGTGAAAAGGAGAGATAAAAAGAGAAAAATAAAAAAACATATGGCACAATAAACTATTAGATCCTGCAAGGTCAATTCGTGACCCAGAATGGGGGAAGAGAATGATTCTCCTTCCCTCATTCAAACAAGAAATTTTTGCATAGTCCCAGAAAAGGACTATATTCTTACCCATTGGGTCGACAAAGTGTCGACACAAGAGGTAAGTTGAGGTTCAATACCTCACCGTCGTCAGTTGCCGACAGATTAAACATTACACCTTAAAACAAGTTTAAGAAAAAAGGCATGTGAATCATAGGATGACCCAAAAACAATAGGAGAATAATCTAAAGAAAAACGGCATTAAACTAGACACGTAATCCCGGAATCTTCTTTTTTTAAAAAGCATCCGGGATAAAAATTAATCTGAATTAAAGATTAAGAGATACGTCCTGGGTAAGTCTATTCAATATCAGGGTGCTTGGTCCCCTCCAATTTTCCTGTACTTGACCTTGTTCCAAGGATTTTGAGTCGGACTAGTAGGTGTGTTCCTCTTGGCAGATGGAAGTTGAGGCGGATTAGTGTCCATGACAGGATCAAGAGATATAATTTTCAGATCAGACAGAAGTCGTTCACCTTCTTGGAAATTATGTATTATATGGTTTCTACCATTATAATTGAATTTTAAGGCGAAGGGGAAAGCCCATTTATACTTAATGTTTTTGTTGATGAGGGCAGACAATAACGGTTTCATTGCTCTTCTTTTCTGAATGGTATATGGTGAAATGTCAGAAAATATTTGTATATTAGTACCTTGGTATTGAAGATTCCCCTGTTGTCTGGACCGTTTCATAATGTCTTCTTTGGTGGAGAAATAATGAGGCTTGACCACCACATCTCTGGGCAAACCATCTCTTCTCAGTGGACCTAATGATCTATGAGCCCTATCAATTTCCAATTTTATATCAGGTGCAGATGGAAGGAGGATTCTCATAATGTCTCGTATTGCTGAATGAACGTCCATAATGGACTCAGGAAGACCCCTAACCCTGAAGTTTTCTCTTCTTGACCTGTTTTCCAAATCGTCAATCTTAGCTTGAGCAGCCTCCAGTTGTTCTTGTAGGAAATGGATATGATCATCATGTTGTTCAGTTATAGAGACGTTAGTGTCCAATTTATGCTCAACTGAGTCTATCCTGTTGCCAAGACATTGGAAGTCTGCCCTAATATCTTTAGTAATTTTCTCAGCCGTGTGAGCTAAACCCCTTTCCAGCATTTCAGAGATCCTGTTATAGAGATCAGCAACATTGAAAGAAACTTCTGGAGCAGTTTCAACGTTAGCAGTTACTTGTATAGGGTCATGTGAGGGAGAAACCATAGGAATCCCGTGATCAGCCATTATAGGTATTATACCCTCCCTTACTACAGATGAAAATAAAGCTGAAGATGTAGTAGAACTTAAGGGAGGAGGTGATGAGGAGGGTGTCACATGAGACGAGAAATGTTCAGTAAACTTAGGATCCACCACAGGTACCTGAGGACTTGTATGAGGAGGGGTGTCCATATCAAAAAGACTCTCCTTGATAATTGAGTTCTTATTTTTTTTGCCCTGTTTCCCCTTCATATATAATAAGTGTTATAGTGAATTCTTATCAGCAGGGGTAGAGTTGTTCTATATCGTAAAATCAACAGTTCACTCCTATATCAGCTCCTATAGGCATAACAGTCTTATAACCACCATCTTACAGTGGGTATTGCTTATGTGAACAGACCAGGCCCAGATTTGAGCCTTTACAGTAAGTATTGTGAAAAGATCAGCATCATAAAAATGCCTCAAATTACATATCATGCAGGTGTTATATTAGCGGATTGGTTTGTAGCTTTTGTCGACTAACATCGGACGGTGTGTATGAATACCTCAGCAAGTTTCCATAGCAGGGGCAATCATAGGGTAATCCTACAATATACAACACCTACCCTGGGCACCGTATCCAGTTGGTAACCAATCTTTGACTACCGCTATTAGACTATTATTGCAGTCAGGTAGCCAGTGTAAAAAGAATTACCTCAGTTTAGAGAAGAGATAAATACAATAAGAACTCCAAATAGCGTGACACATTGGATTATGTATGTTTCAAAATTACCACAAGTCACCACACATCGAGTTTAAGCTACTGAGGCGGATTATGAGAGAAAAGTGTGTATTTTCAGTAGTTATTGCCACAGAAAAGTGTTCATATTATTTTTATAGTATCTTGAAGTATGCAGGCCGCAAGATGGCAGCATTAACTCCTCATATAGACCTCAAATGATGTCTTTGGGCTTATGATAGTAAGATCGGGCTCTTTTCCCGGTCGCCGATCACCAGGAGGTTTTCTTTTCCTTTCCCCCTTTTTTTTTTCTTTTTTATTATAAGTACTTGGGACCCCTAGGAGAAGTTCTATTAGGATACTGTCAGTTTTATGGAAATTCGCAGTTAAGCATCCATCCACAAGCCTCACCCTGAGTATCAGTCTCCAGAAGATAATTTAATAAGTAAAAAAGCAAGTCTCAGTGGAATAAGCCACACTATATGATATATGTGGTCATAAACTTGCAGGCCACAAGATGGCGGCGTCAGAACTGCAGTTATAATATTAATTGAAGTTTGTAATAATAAACCTGCAGGCCACAAGATGGCGGTGTCACTTCTGCTGTTGTAGTATATCTGAAGTCTGTGGCAATGAACTTTCAGGCCACAAGATGGCGATGACGCATCAGCAATTGTATTAAAAACTGCGTCAGAGGGCCTCCGGTAATAAAAACGGAAGCCACTTCTAGTCTCCGGTCGGATGTTTGCTCCGGGAATCCTTCTCAGAGCGGCGCCTCACAGGTGGGAGTGAGTCGGTGACTGATCCGTCCGCTGTACCCTCACCACTCGAGCGCGGTGTCGTTCTCTGCGGACTAGGCCTCAAGATGGCGTTGGAATCCAAGGGTGGGAGTAGGCCTCGGTTTACACCGTAAGGTAAGCAGACGTCCCGGATACCCAGAAAGAGTACAGCGCCGTACAGGGAGAGTCCCGGGTACAGGATGAGGAGTTTGGGGCACTATAGGAACAGAACGGGCTTTAGATGGCTATCGATTCAATTCTGTCAGACGGAGCTCACCGAAAGTACGTCCAGCGCCATCCTCGTCCAGCCACGCCCCCTCTTTATGTTAATATTGTTAAAGTTGTTGTTGTTAATATTTATTTTTGTAACCCAATTCTGCATAAAACATTTAACAGTGTAACTTCATGAGATAATTTACGAGAGCGGGTTTAGGGGCGTAATTAGGGGCGGGACAAGGTAGGGGTTGGGCGGGGAAGCGAGTAAGGGCTCTTTCACACGGAGCGGACCGTTTCTGGGTCCGCTCCATGTGTCTCCGTCGGCTCAGCGGGGATCCCCGCTGAGCTGTCGGCGGATAGGGCGGTCCCCGCACACAGTGCAGGGACCGCCCTGTCTCTGCTCCGCTGTCCCCTATGGGGAACCGGATGCAGACGGACCGTCTGTCCGTCTGCATCAGTTCCGTTCCGTCGGACGGAAGAAAAATAGGGTTTTCTTCTGTCCGAAAACCGGATCCCGACGGACGCAGACGTTAGCGGATGCTCCATCCGCTAACGGACGCGATCCCATAGGGATGTATTACAAGTCCGTTAACGGACTTGTAATAACGGACAGGCGGAGCGGACGTCTGAAAGGGGCCTAACTCCTAAGGCCAGGCCAGTACCTCAGGACTCAAAATGTTAAAACCCAGATATTATTATTTTTATTTATTTCCTAGGTAAAATCCCAGAAGACTGCGACCTCTTTCAGAAAGAGCACATCGATCTGATTGATGCCGGTTTGGAAATTAACACTCCGTACCCGTTAGTGTTACGTCCTCACCGCAAAGTAGATCTGATTTTGTCTTTTGACTTCAGTGAAGGAGATCCATTCGAGGTAACCACATTTTATGATAATTCAATGCAATTTTACCAACAGCATATAGATATAAAACTGATTGAAAAAACACAAGTGATGAAATAATTATAGGTAAGGAGCTGAGCTGCCCTGGGTTCAGTTCAAGTGTTCTTCAAACTTCAAATAAGTTTAGACGACGAACCCTAACCCCACTGAAATTAATGGGAGCCAAATCTGTCATATTAAAAATGCCCGTTGATGGGGGGGGGGGGTCAATAATTAGCATAAGGGAGGGGGCGTGCCTCCCTGGGGAACATGTATCAATGTCGGGGCGGACTGACCATTCAGGTACTTGGGTACTCTGATGGGCCTACAGACAGGTACTCGAGTACTCTGATGGACTGCAGATAGGTACTTGGGTCCTCTGATGGGCTGGTAACAGGTACTCGGGTGCTCTGATGGGCTGATAACAGGTACTCGGGTGCTCTGATTGGCTGGTAACAGGTACTCAGGTGCTCTGATGGGCTGGTAACAGGTATTCGGTATTCTGATGGGCTGGTAAAAGGTATTCGGGTATTCTGATGGGTTGGTAACCGGTACTCAGGTACTCTGATGGGCTGGAGACAGGTACTAGGGTACTCTAAAGGGTTTACAGAGAGGTAATCTGGTACTCTGATGGGCTGGTAACGGGTACTCGGGTACTCTGATTGGCGGGTGACAGGTACATTGATGGGCTGTGACAGGTACTCGGGTACTCTGATGGGCTTACAGAGAGGTAATCTGATACTCTGGTGGGCTTACAGACAGGTACTCTGATGAGCTGGTAACAGGTACTCTGATGGGCTGGTAACAGGTACTCTGATGGGCTGGTAACAGGTACTAAGGTACTCTGATGGGTTTACAGAGAGGTAATCTGGTACTCTGATGGGCTGGTAACAGGTACTCGGGTACTCTGATTGGCAGGTGACAGGTACATTGATGGTCTGTGACAGGTACTCTGGTACTCTGATGGGCTTACAGAGAGGTAATCTGATACTCTGGTGGGCTTACAGACAGGTACTCTGGTGGGCTTACAGACAGGTACTCTGATGGGCTGGTAACAGGTACTCTGATGGTCTGGAGACAGGTACTAGGGTACTCTAAAGGGTTTACAGAGAGGTAATCTGGTACTCTGATGAGCTGGTAATGGGTACTCGGGTACTCTGATTGGCGGGTGACAGGTACATTGATGGGCTGTGACAGGTACTCGGGTACTCTGATGGGCTTACAGAGAGGTAATCTGATACTCTGGTGGGCTTACAGACAGGTACTCTGATGGGCTGGTAACAGGTACTCTGATGGGCTGGAGACAGGTACTAAGGTACTCTGATGGGTTTACAGAGAGGTAATCTGGTACTCTGATGGGCTGGTAACGGGTACTCGGGTACTCTGATTGGCGGGTGACAGGTACATTGATGGTCTGTGACAGGTACTCGGGTACTCTGATGGGCTTACAGAGAGGTAATCTGATACTCTGGTGGGCTTACAGACAGGTACTCTGATGGGCTGGTAACAGGTACTCCAGTACTCTAGTGGGCTTACAGACAGGTACTCTGATGGGCTGGTAACAGGTACTCCAGTACTCTGGTGGGATGATGACAGGTACTCCAGTACTCTTATGGGCTGGTGACAGATACTCGGGTATTCTGATGGGCTGGTGACAGATACTCTGGCATTGTGATGGGCTGTTGACAGGTACTGTACTTGGGTATTCTGATGGACTAGGGACAGGTACTCGGGTACTCTGATGGGCTTACAGAGAGGTAATCTGATACTCTGGTGGGCTTACAGACAGGTACTCTGATGGGCTGGTAACAGGTACTCCAGTACTCTGGTGGGCTGATGACAGGTACTCCAGTACTCTGATGGGCTGGTGAAAGATACTCTGGTATTCTGATGGGCTGGTGACAGATACTCTGGCATTGTGATGGGCTGTTGACAGGTACTCGGGTACTCTGATATACTGGTGACAAATAATCAGGTATTCTAAAGAGTTTACAGACAGGCACTCAGATATTCCACAGGGGCTTATAGACAGCTACTCTAATGGGCTTATAGACAGGTCCTGTTGGTGATAGCAGATAACTTTCTTTTGAGTCCCTATTTTGAAGGCGTATATGCAAATAATTGTCCATAAAAGGGGTATGGGGGCCTGGGTTCTACTTTCAGGAGCAGTTATTTTAATGATGCTTAAAGTACAACAATAAAAATGAATGTAAATCTCATGGCTGATGGGTCCCCTTAGTCTGCCTGTAAAGTGGCACATCTTTACCATGTATAGAACCTGCTGCAGCAAAACTGACATTTATAAAGAAAAAATATGAGTGAAATCACATTTAAATTGACTCGCGCTTGCAATTGGCGGCAAAAAAAAAAAACTAAAAATAAAAATGGCGTGGGGTTCAATCCAAACCATACCAGACCCTTATCCGAGCACGTAGCCTGGCAGGTCAGAAAAGGGGTGGGATGAGTGAGTGACCACCAAATGCCTCCTCTGCCATTTGACAGTTTTTATATAGGCAAGGACGGAGCCACCTCACGGCATCACCTGGTGGCACCACCCCCCCACCCCTTTTTATGTCACGAACCGATGCATACTGGGTCAGTGACATCACATGGGGACAGTGCCACTAGGTGATGTTGCCAGGGGGCCCTGTCATTACTTGTACTGTATAAGAACTGTCAAATGGTGGAGAAGGCATTTGCTTTTTGGGTGCGGCGGGCCACGTGATTGACGATGAGGAATTGTCAAAAACTGTCTCTGATTTTATTATTTTATTTTTATTTTACACTTTTTTGGTGAATGGGTAGGGGTACTATGTACCCCATACTCATTCACTTAGGAAAGGGGCTGGGATCTGGGGGCCTCCTTCTTAAAGGAAGCTTCCCTATTCTGATATGCCCCCCGCCCACAGACCCCCACAGCACATGTTCTCGTGCTTAGAACAGTCCCTGCACAAAGTGTAATTTCTGAAGGAAAAAAAGTAATTTAAAACCACTTGCGGCTATATTGAATTGTCGGGTCCCTGCAATACAGATCAAAGTCATTGAAAAATAATAAAAAAAAGCATGGGGGTACCCCTAAATTCCATTACCAGGCCCTTCAGTTCTGTTATGGATATTTAGGGGAACCCCATGCCAAAAAAAATGGTGTAGGTGCCCCCCTCAAAATCCATACCAGACCCTTCAGGTCTGGTATAAATTTTAAGGGAAACCCTGCGCCAAAATAAAAAAATTGGCATGGAGTTCCCCCCAAAAAATCCATACCAGACCCTTATCCGAGCACGCAACCTGGCAGGCCGCAGGAAAAGAGGGGAGACAAAAGAGCGCTCCCCCTCCTGAACCATAACAGGCCACATGTCTCCATGTTGATGGGGACAAGGGCCTCATCCCCACAACCCTTGCCCGGTGATTGTGGGGGTCTGCGGACGGGGGGCTTATTGAAATCTGGAAGCCCCCTTCCCTGTGGAATATATACGAATATATATATATGGGTACCATGATTTTATTATTGGTATCATTATTATCTGGTTTTGCCTTATCATCATTATTATTATTATTGTTTTGTTTTATTATTTAAATTTAAATTTTTATTTACTAATATGTTTTCTTTTTTTTTATGTATGCAAGTTTAGTTATGTACTGTTTTTTGTTTTTGTTTTGTTGTTATATCAGATATTCTTTTAGCTATGCATTAAGTGTGCTTAAGTTTAGTGATGGAAGGGTTAAATCTTATTGAAACTCGGCCTTCCCTCCCCTTCCCTCATCGTCCAATCACAGTATTACTGAGTCCTTATTACAACTGTGGTGAGCCTGTACCGTGACTTTGACAAAGCGTCAGTGACGCGAAACATGTCAGTCACGGCTCATTTTTAACATGTACTGATGTCCACTGATGTCCACTCCTGCACCCCACTGCAGTTTTTACTTTAAACCAGCGTCCTGTCATTCCATTCAGTGACGCTCGTGTTTTCCTACACCATCGTTGTCCGCTCCTCTGATTGGCTACTGCGGTCACGTGACTCCAGGAGGTCAGCGTCCGGACGCCGAATCCTCCTCCTTCCGTGACGCTGCGGGTGTCCTACCCACCATCTGAACAGCTGACAGGGCCGTGTCACTCACAACTGGGATTCCCCGCCGGCTTACATCGCGCCGGTGTCGGGGATTCCACTCCCGCTGGCTCCCTGCATTAGTTTGTACTTCCTGTACCTCCTCTACGTCTAACCTCCAAATACACTGCGGCGGTGTGGATTGTTCCCCGCGGGACAGTGTTTCCACCTGCTCCTTCTGGCCAGCTGATCCCCTCTGAAGTGGTGTGTATCCATCTACAGCAGGGGTGGGGAACCTTTTTTCTGCCAAGGGCCATTTGGATTTTTGTAACATCATTCGGGGGGCCGTACAAAATGATCAACTTAAAAATTAGCCTGTTATATTTGGTCAAACATTTTTTTGTATAATCTTTATTTATATACTACATTTTTACAAATAAAGAACAAAGGAAACACAATGGACAGTAGTGCAGACCTCAGACAGTAACCCCCCCAGTAGTGCAGACCTCAGACAGTAACCCCCCAGTAGTGCAGACCTCAGACAGTAACCCCCCCAGTAGTGCAGACCTCAGACAGTAACCCCCACAGTAGTGCAGACCTCAGACAGTAACCCCCACAGTAGTGCAGACCTCAGACAGTAACCCCCACAGTAGTGCAGACCTCAGACAGTAACCCCCACAGTAGTGCAGACCTCAGACAGTAACCCCCACAGTAGTGCAGACCTCAGACAGTAACCCCCCAGTAGTGCAGACCTCAGACAGTAACCCCCACAGTAGTGCAGACCTCAGACAGTAACCCCCACAGTAGTGCAGACCTCAGACAGTAACCCCCACAGTAGTGCAGACCTCAGACAGTAACCCCCCCACAGTAGTGCAGACCTCAGACAGTAACCCCCCCACAGTAGTGCAGATCTCAGACAGTAACCCCCACACAGTAGTGCAGACCTCAGACAGTAACCCCCACAGTAGTGAAGACCTCAGACAGTAACCCCCCACAGTAGTGCAGACCTCAGACAGTAACCCCCACAGTAGTGCAGACCTCAGACAGTAACCCCCACAGTAGTGCAGACCTCAGACAGTAACCCCCACAGTAGTGAAGACCTCAGACAGTAACCCCCCACAGTAGTGCAGACCTCAGACAGTAACCCCCACAGTAGTGCAGACCTCAGACAGTAACCCCCACAGTAGTGCAGACCTCAGACAGTAACCCCCCACAGTAGTGCAGACCTCAGACAGTAATCCCCACAGTAGTGCAGACCTCAGACAGTAACCCCCACAGTAGTGCAGACCTCAGACAGTAACCCCCACAGTAGTGCAGACCTCAGACAGTAACCCCCACAGTAGTGAAGACCTCAGACAGTAACCCCCCACAGTAGTGCAGACCTCAGACAGTAACCCCCACAGTAGTGCAGACCTCAGACAGTAACCCCCACAGTAGTGCAGACCTCAGACAGTAACCCCCACAGTAGTGCAGACCTCAGACAGTAACCCCCACAGTAGTGCAGACCTCAGACAGTAACCCCCACAGTAGTGCAGACCTCAGACAGTAACCCCCACAGTAGTGCAGACCTCAGACAGTAACCCCCCACAGTAGTGCAGACCTCAGACAGTAACCCCCACAGTAGTGCAGACCTCAGACAGTAACCCCCCCACAGTAGTGCAGACCTCAGACAGTATCCCCCACAGTAGTGCAGACCTCAGACAGTAACCCCCACAGTAGTGCAGACCTCAGACAGTAACCCCCACAGTAGTGCAGACCTCAGACAGTAACCCCCACAGTAGTGCAGACCTCAGACAGTAACCCCCCCACAGTAGTGCAGACCTCAGACAGTATCCCCCACAGTAGTGCAGACCTCAGACAGTAACCCCCACAGTAGTGCAGACCTCAGACAGTAACCCCCACAGTAGTGCAGACCTCAGACAGTAACCCCCACAGTAGTGCAGACCTCAGACAGTAACCCCCCCACAGTAGTGCAGACCTCAGACAGTAACCCCCACAGTAGTGCAGACCTCAGACAGTAACCCCCACAGTAGTGCAGACCTCAGACAGTAACCCCCCCACAGTAGTGCAGACCTCAGACAGTAACCCCCACAGTAGTGTAGACCTCAGACAGTAACCCCCACAGTAGTGCAGACCTCAGACAGTAACCCCCACAGTAGTGCAGACCTCAGACAGCGGCATGTGTTTCCCTCGAGCACGGGCTCCTCCTCCTCTGTGTGAACAGAGAGGAGGGCCGCTGCCGGGTGTACCTAGATGGCCGCTGCTCTGGAGCTAGGCCGAAGCCGGGGACTTTCCTAGGCCAAGGCTCCGGAGCGCTCCTCGGATCGCGGGGTGTGCCGATCCAAACAGGATGACCCGTTCGGATCACGGATCGGTGACGATCCGTTGCACCCCTAGTCAGAAGGAGCCGGAACTACAAGGTAAACATCGGCTCCTTCTGACAGCTCCGCAGACACACACTCAGCGGCACGGGGGGGGGGTGGATAGAATGATTTTGTGGGCCGCAAGTGGCCCGCGGGCTGCAGGTTCCCCACCCCTGATCTACAGCATAGCAGACTGGACATTGGAGTGTTTCAGGTTCGAGGTACTGTACACTAACCTTCCCTACAACAACTTGCCAACTGTTCTGGTAACTTGCCAACTGTTCTGGTAACTTGCCAACCGTTCTGGTAACTTGCCAACTGTTCTGGTAACTTGCCAACCGTTCTGGTATGCACCTGGCTATCCATTCATAGCGTGGCTACTATATTTAATCATTCCATCACAAGACTTGCTTTGTGGATTCATTGTGGACTGGTTGTTTTATACATTTTGAAATGTTATCCATTTTTTATTTTGTTTGTGCCTTTACCTCTGCCAATTGTTATTCTTCATTTAGACTATAAAGTGTGATTATAATTTTACCTATTGTTTGTATGTTTGTTTTGCCCATTCTCCAAGTGGTTTGCAGCAGCACTGGGTTTCATATACTATTTTTCATAGATATCACACTGTGTGTTGCTATACTATGTTGTAGCGCTATTAGGGGGATGTGTGTATTTTCTACGGCTGGGATTCACCAATTTTTCAAACCCAGGCACCCCCTACCACAGACTCCCTTGTTAAATGTCAGCCTAGTCCTGGACACAGTGAGGCATGGACACAGTGAGGTATGGGCACAGTGAGGCATGGGCACAGTGAGGCATGGACACAGTAAGGCATGGACACAGTGAGGCATGCACATGGGCACAGTGAGGCATGGGCACAGTGAGGCATGGACACAGTGAGGCATGGACACAGTGAGGCATGGACACAGTGAGGTATGGGCACAGTGAGGCATGGGCACAGTGAGGCATGGACACAGTAAGGCATGGACACAGTGAGGCATGCACATGGGCACAGTGAGGCATGGGCACAGTGAGGCATGGACACAGTGATGCATGGACACAGTGAGGCATGGACACAGTGAATCGAGCACTTGCCCCTAAAACTTGCGGCAGCGTAACGTAAACGAGATACGTTACGCCAGCGGAGATTTACGCCGAGATACGAGAATCTGGACCATTGTGTATAGGAGTAATTCTGTTGTATTAATTTGTATTATTTTAGGGGTTTTATACCTTACATGATAGCAGCAGCTTCATAACTTAATTGAATTTATTTATTATCATTTGCATTTATTTATTACCCATTGTATTCACATGACCCCATAGCATGGGCTTTTACACCATTTTCATATATATATATATACACACATGCATGCACTGTATGTCAATCATAACGCACACCCCCAAAATAATAACATTGTAACCACTTCTCTACTTTGGGTGTTTTTCAGATTCGGCGTTTACAAGACTAAAACAGTTTTTTTTGCTAGAAAATTACTTAAAACCCACAAACATTATATATTTATTTTTTTCTAACACCCTAGAGAATAAAATGGCGATCATTGCAATACTTTTTGTCACACCATATTTGCGCAGCGGTCCTACAAGCGCACTTTTTTTGGGGAAAAAAATCACTTTTTTGAATTAAAAAATAAGACCGCAATAAATTTGGCCCAGTTTTTTTATATATTGTGAAAGATAATGTTACGCCGAGTAAAATGGTACCCAACATGTCACGCTTACAAATTGCGCCCGCTCGTGGCATGGCGTCAAACTTTTACCCTTAAAAATCTCGATAGGCGACGTTTAAAAAATTCTATAGGTTGCATTTTTTGAGCTACAGAGTAGGTCTAGGGCTAGAATTATTGCTCTCGCTCTAACGATCGCGGCGATACCTCACTTGTGTCGTTTAAACACCGTTTTCATATGCGGGCGCTACTCGCGTATGCGTTCGCTTCTGCGCACGAGCTCGTCGGGACGGGGCGCTTTAAAACATTTTTTTTTTTTCTTATTTATTTTTATTTATTTTATTATTTTTTACACTGGAAAAAAAAATAATAATAATTTGATCACTTTTATTCCTATTACAAGGAATGTAAACATCCCTTGTAATAGAAAAAAGCATGACAGGTCCTCTTATATATGAGATCTGGGGGGTCAAAAAGACGTCACATCTCATATTTAGACTACAATGCAAGAAAAAAAAAAAAAAAAATTGAAACTGTCATTTTTTCAAAATGACAAAAAAAAAATGTTTCTTTAAGAGGCTGGGCGGGACTGACGTTTTGACGTCGCTTCCGCCCAGCAGAGCTATGGGGACGGGCGAAGGAGATTTTTCCTTCAGTCTCGTCCCCAGTCAGCAGCCGAACGGTCCCGATCTCCTCCGCCGCTACCGACGGCTCCGGTAAGCGGCGGAGGGCGCGGGAGAGCGGCGGGAGGGGGGGG
Organism: Rana temporaria; assembly: GCF_905171775.1. Taxonomy (NCBI): domain Eukaryota; kingdom Metazoa; phylum Chordata; class Amphibia; order Anura; family Ranidae; genus Rana; species Rana temporaria. The sequence goes on along the minus strand of NC_053489.1, from coordinate 686,720,097 downwards.
GGCCCTTTCCCGCCGCCGATAACGGCAATCTCGCGGCGAATCCGCCGCGGAGACTGCCGTTATCGTTAACAGAACCGCTGACACTAAAGATGGATACCTCGGTTGTGGCAGCAGCTGCTGCCGTTACCGAGATATCCATCTTTAAAGTTAGGCCGTATAAAGACGTACGGCGGTTAGGAAGTGGTTAAGCATGATTAGTGATATTGTTCATGACTTGAACCCGGGCTTGTTCCATTGTCACTATTGGAGTACAATGGGCACAATTTAAAGCGGTGGTTCACCCTCCTTCACCTCATTATTCCATTACTTTCGGCATCGTAGCGCGAGCTACGGTATGCCGGTCTTAAATTTTTAATCCCCGTACTCACTGTGCTATCGATGATTGAAGAATCCGACTCCCGCGGGGAATGGGCGTGCCTATGGAGAGGGAGGATGATTGACGGCCGGCTCTGGCACGTCACGCTCCCCGAAGACAGCCGGAGTAGGTCTCGGCTATTCACAGCGCCTGCGCACAGGCTATGCGCAGGCGCCGTGAATAGCCAAGCCTATTTCGGCTATTTCCGGAGAAGCGTGACGTGCCAGGGCCGGCCGTCAATCACCTTCTCTCACCATAGGAACGCCCATTCCCCGGATTCTTCAATCATCGATAGCACAGTGAGTACGGGCATAAAAAATGTAAGACCGGCATACCGTAGCTCGCGCTACGATGCCGAAAGTAATGGAATAATAAAAAAAAAACTTTTTTTTTTTTTTTTTTTAACAGGGTGAACCCCCGCTTTAATATAATGATTGTTTTTCTTTGTTTTACTAGACGGTGAAAAAAACAGCCGAATACTGTGAGGAGCACAAAGTCCCCTTCCCGAAAATCCCTGAAGAAAGTTATGAGCTCCCTCCAACAAAAAGCTGCTACGTCTTTGAAGGAGATGGAAAAGAGATTCCCGATGTGATGCACTTTCCTCAGTTCAACACCCAGACCTGTGGAGGTGAGTTCCCGGAGAGAAGTCCTGTAATACGGCTCGTATGTTCACTGGGTGTCAGGACCGGGACCTTAACCAACGTCCTCTGCTGCACCCGCCGGTGGCTTTTTTTTTGCCGAGTCCTTTGAGAGGCTGCCCCTTGAATCTCTTAGAACAATCATGCTTTGAATATTAGTTTCTGGTAAACCTTGAACTCTTTGCTCATCTCATGAAATTCCTGATTTAAGCCATGTCTCTGCACTTCCCGTTTGCCAGATTATTGTGCTCTCTTCAGCTGATTTCTTGCTCCTTTGCATACCTGCAGCATTTCTTATCTCGATTATCATATGTTATCGACCTTTGGCTTGTTCCTTGACTGCGTTCTGCTTGATCTCAACCTGCAACCACTTGTTACCGACCTTTAGCTTGTCTACTGACTACCCTACCTGCTTGGTCCCTACTAGGCATGTGCATTTCGTTTCGTTCCGAATCGAAATTCGGACGAATTTTTCATTATTCGGACATTCGGATGCATACGAATTCCCGAATTGCAATATTAATGAATTTACCGAATCCGAACGAACGTTTTCGATTCCGCATCGAAAACCCGGGGACGAAATTCGATCGGAATTCGAATTTTTTTTTTTTTTTTTTATTCCGATCGAATTTCGTCCGCGGGTTTTCGATTTGGAATTCGAATTTTTTTTTTTTTCTTTTGAATTCCGATCGGATTTCGAAATTATATTCGAAGAGAATTTTCGAATTCGACCGGATTTTTCGAAATTCGGTCGAAAACGAACGAGTTCCGAAAACGAATTTAACACATGTAATGAACCTAACTTAACGAAATAATTTTATTTTTTTTAATTCTGATCGAATTTCGTCCGCGGGTTTTCGATTTGGAATTCGAATTTTTTTTTTTTTTTTTTGAATTCCGATCGAATTTCGAAATGATATTCGAAGAGAGAATTTTCGAATTCGACCGGATTTTTCGAAATTCGATCGAAAACGAACGAGTTCCGAAAACGAACGAGTTCCAAAAACGAATTTAACACGTAACGAACCTAACTTAACGAAATAATTTTTTTTTTTTTTAATTCCGATCGAATTTCGTCCGCGGGTTTTCGATTTGGAATTCAAATTTTTTTTTTTTTTTTTTTTGAATTCCGATCGAATTTCGAAATTATATTCGAAGAGAGAATTTTCGAATTCGACCGGATTTTTCGAAATTCGGTCGAAAAACGAACGAGTTCCGAAAACGAATTTAACACATGTAACGAACCTAACTTAACGAAATTAATTAAATAACGAATTAAAACGAAACAAAACGAAATTTTCCCTTTTGCACATGCCTAATCCCTACCTGCTCTATCTGCTGCTGGACCCCGACTTGCTCACCTCCTGGTGGGGTGATTCTGATGACCGTGACCTGGTACTAACATGCAGAATAACCCATCTCCACCATCAGGAGCTCTGGTGAGTACCGGTTAGTGTTTAGACTCCGCACCTTCTTCTGTACTTACCCTGCCTGTTGGTGAGGAACCTCTCCACTGCTATAGCTACTGGTCTCTGAGCCTGACCCCTGACCCCTGACATTGAGTCGTTTCTCTGTATTATGAACTTGGCCCATGCTTAACCATCAGCTGTCCGGGGCAATTTTTTTTATTTTTCATACACATTAAAATCAGCGGGCCAGATCCACAGAGCGAGTACGCCGGCGTATCTACTGATACGCCGGCGTACTTTAAAATTTCCCGCGTCGTATCTTTAGTTTGAATCCTTAAACCAAGCTACGACGGCATCTGGGTTCAATCCGACAGGCGTACGGCTTCGGATCATAGGTGCAATACTTCGGCGTCCGCTGGGTGCAGTTTGCGTCGTTTCCCGCGTCGTATCTTTGTTTTGAATCCTCAAACCAAGATACGACGGCACCTGGGTTAGATCCGACAGGCGTACGGCTTCGTACGCCTTCGGATCGTAGGTGCAATACTTTGGCGTCCGCTGGGTGCAGTTCGCGTCGTTTTCCGCGTCGGGTATGCAAATTAGCTATTTCCGACGATCCACGAACGTACGCGCGGCCGTCGCATTCTCTTACGTCGTCTCTAGTCGGCTTTTTCCGGCGTATAGTTAGAGCTGCTTTTTTGCGGCGTATATTTAGATTTGCCATGTTAAGTATGGCCGTCGTTCCCGCGCGTCGAAATTTAAATTTTTTCTTTTTTTTGCGTAAGTCGTCCGTGAATCGGGATGGATGTAAGTCACGTCTAAGTTAAAAAAATGACGTCCTTGCGACGTCATTTCGCGCAATGCACGGCGGGAAATTTAGGAACGACCCATGCGCAGTTCATTCGGCGCGGAAACGAGCTTCATTTAAAGCGGGAGTTCACCCATTTATTTATTTTTTCTCTTTTCCCCTTAGATGGATGCTCGTTTTGTCTAGGGGAATCGGCTAGTTGTTTTAAAATATGATCCGTACTTACCCGTTTTCGAGATGCATCTTCTCCGTCGGCTTCCGGGTATGGGTCTTCGGGAGCGAGTCTTCCGAGAGACTTCCGACGGTCGCATCCATCGCGTCACTAGTAGCCGAAAGAAGCCGAACGTCGGTGCGGCTCTATACTGCGCCTGCGCACCGACGTTCGGCTTCTATCGGAAAATCGTGACGCGATGGATGCGACCGTCGGAAGCCTCTCGGAAGACTGTCAATCAAGAAGGAACGCCCAGTCCCGCAGCCCATACCCGGAAGCGACGTAGAGGATGCATCTCGTAAACGGTAAGTACGGATCATATTTTAAAACAAATAGCCGATTCCCCTAGACAAAACGAGCCTCAATCTAAGGGGAAAAAGTGTTATGTACGGGTGAACCTCCACTTTAAATGAATCACGCCCCCTAATCGCCGATTTGAATTCCGCCGCGGGAGATACACTACGCCGCCGTAACTTACGGCGCGAATTCGTTGTGGATTTGAAACAAAGCCAAGTAAGTTACGGCGGCGTAGCGTATCTTAGATACGCTGCGCCGGTGCCGATCTATGTGGATCTGGCCCAGCATTTTTTTGCTAGAATTTTTTTTATTTATATCTTATTTAACATTTTGTCAAAGCAGAGGCCCTGTAGAATAAAAAGGGGGCTGTTGGAAATTTTTATGTTACACAATATTTGATTAAACATTTATCAAAGGCAAATTTTCAGGAATAAATAATCTAAAATGAATTTTAGTGCAGACAAAAACAATATAATGCCAAATATTTTGCTATAATATTAACCACTTAAGGACCGCCTCCTGCACATATACGTTGGCAGAATGGCACGGCTGGGCACAAGCACGTATATATACGTCCTGTACTTGTACCCAGCCGTGGGTCGCGGGCACGCGCCCGCAGCGCGCTCCCGCGACCCGGTCCGAAGCTCCGGGACCAGGACCACGGGTCCCGCGGACCCGATCGCCGCTCAAGTGTGGCGATCGGTCCCCGGAGCTGAAGAACGGGGAGAGCCGTATGTAAACACGGCTTCCCCGTGCTTCACTGTGGCGGCGTATCGATCGCGTCATCCCCTTTATAGGGGAGACACGATCGATGACATCACACCTACAGCCACACCCCCCTACAGTTGTAAACACACACTAGGTGAACCCTAACTCCTACAGCGCCCCCTGTGTTTAACTCCCAAACTGCAACTGTCATTTTCACAATAAACAATGCAATTTAAATGCATTTTTTGCTGTGAAAATGACAATGGTCCCAAAAATGTGTCAAAATTGTCCGAAGTGTCCGCCATAATGTCGCAGTCACGAAAAAAATCGCTGATCGCCGCCATTAGTAGTAAAAAAAATAAAAAAAAATATTTTTTTTACTACTAATGGCGGCGATCAGCGATTTTTTCCGTGACTGCGACATTATGGCGGACACTTCGGACACTTTTGACACATTTTTGGGACCATTGTCATTTTCACAGCAAAAAATGCATTTAAATTGCATTGGTTATTGTGAAAATGACAGTTGCAGTTTGGGAGTTAAACACAGGGGGCGCTGTAGGAGTTAGGGTTCACCTAGTGTGTGTTTACAACTGTAGGGGGGTGTGGCTGTAGGACTGACGTCATCGATTGAGTCTCCCCTATAAAGGGGATGACGCGATCGATACGCCGCCACAGTGAAGCACGGGGAAGCCGTGTTTACATACGGCTCTCCCCGTTCTTCAGCTCCGGGGAGCGATCGCGACAGAGCGGCTATAAACGAATAGCCGCGCCGTCGTCCCGGATCGCTCCCCGAGGGAACCCGACCGCCGCATGTACCGGGGGGGGGGATCCCGATCAGACCCCCGACCCACGTCTAGCAGAGGACGTACCGGTACGTACATGTGCCTGTCCGTGCCATTCTGCTGACGTACATATACATGAGGAGGTCGGCAAGTGGTTAATTTTTCATTTATATTATATATTCTTTATTATTTTTTTATTTTTTTAACATTTATTGCTAACACAAGGGGGCTAACAAGCCCCTTATGTGATAGCTTTGGTCAGGTGACAGCTTATATTAGACCCCCAATGTCTCCCCTGCCCTAAAAAGCAGCTAATCAGGCAGATATTGTGCTTGATTAGCTGCTTCTCTGCCTGATTGATGGCTCCGACACCAGAAGTGATGAAATTGATTGTCACTTTTGGCTTCATTAGTCACAGATGAGTTTGGGGGGATGGACGTTCATCCATCTCCTCTGTGTTAAAGCGGTCCTCCACCCTAAAGTGGAGTCCCGCTGATCGGAACCCTCCCCCCCTCCGGTGTCACTTTTGACACCTTTCAGGGGGGAGGGGGGTGCAGACACCTGTCTAAAGACAGGTATTTGCACCCACTTCCGGCCACACGATACGGGCGAAAGACGGGCATTCCGTCACATCCCGTCTGTCGCCCGTTGTGTGCTGGGAACACTCGGCTCCCAGCACACAGCGTGTGAGCCAATCGGCGGGCGCAGCGCGACTCGCGCATGCGCCGTAGGGAACCGGGCAGTGAAGCCGCAGCGCTTCACTTCCTGGTTCCCTCAGCGTGGATGGCGGGGGGAGCAGCAGAGTGACGAGCGATCGCTCGTGCTCTGCTGCGATCGGCGCTGGACTCCAGGACAGGTAAGTGTCCTATTATTAAAAGTCAGCAGCTGCAGTATTTGTAGCTGCTGACTTTTAATATTTTGTTCCCATGGCACATCCGCTTTAAGCTATGCTGGTCTTTTACCACAGTCCTGGGCTCCCCAGAGGACTGGAGGAGCTCGGGAACCCTTGTGGTCAGAGGTGGAAGGGAGGTTGGAATGTGTCACTTCTCACTTTAGTAAAAGTGCTGCAGAGCCACCCAGATCACTTTTACTGAAGAGATGTAAAGAAATTTCACCATGCTCTACTGCTGCTCTAAAGGTTTTCGGGATAAGGTAAATCTGTGGACCAGGTTATGGCTTTCGGTAGCAGGTGGGGCAAACTTGTTTAAAATTATACTGTCCCAACTACCGTATTTATCAGGGTAAAGCGCACACCAGCGTATAGTGCGCATCTGTCCAGGATTCACCCGGACAGTTCGGGTTTGGGATCTTGTGTCCGGGTTTCAGTCTGTGACCCCACATAATGCAGCCATGTCCCCCACATAATGCAGCCATGTCCCACACATATGCAGCCATGTCCCCCCACATATTCCAGCCACGTCCCCCACATATTCCAGCCATGAACCCCACATATTCCAGCCATGTCCCCCACATATTCCAGCCATGTCCCCCACATAATGCAGCCATGTCCCCCACATAATGCAGCCATGTCCCCCACATAATGCAGCCATGTCCCACACATAATGCAGCCGCATGTCCCACACATATTACAGCCATGTCCCCCACATATTCCAGCCATGTCCCCCACATATTCCAGCCATGTCCCCCACATATTCCCTGCCATGTCCCCCACATATTCCCTGCCATGTCCCCCACATATTGCAGCCATGTCCCCCACATATTGCAGCCATGTCCCCCACATATTCCAGCCATGTCCCCCACATATTCCAGCCATGTCCCCCACATATTCCAGCCATGTCCCAGCCATGTCCCCCACATATTCCAGCCATGTCCCCCACATATTCCAGCCATGTCCCCCACATATTCCAGCCATGTCCCCCACATAATGCAGCCATGTCCTACAAACCTTGATGATGCCGCACGTGCCGCCGTTAATCAGCGTGCGGGGAACATTACAGCTTTCGTTTGAATAGCTGTATCCCCGCCGCGTATAGACACTCCCCCATGCGCGGGATTGGACAGATCATCCGTCCAATCCCGTGCAAGGGGGTGTGTCTATACGCGGCAGGGATACAGCTATTAAAACGAAAGCTGTAATGTTCCCCGCACGCTGATTAACGGCGGCGGCTTTGCGGTTTGCGGCGGCGGTGGCGGGGGGGGGAACAAGTATTCTATTTCAGTATCGGGGGTATTTGCGGGAGTATGAGTACTCCCGCAAATACTCGGTATCGGTCCTGATACCGGTATCGGTATCGTGACAACCCTACTACAGACTAATGTTTGGCAGAGAGGCCCGACTTCCAGTTGACCTGGTTTTTGGAACGTCCATAGACCAGACTTCCCTAGCTTCCTAGAAGAGATATGTTGACAGTGATAGGGAATGCTACTACTCGAGAGCAGAGGAACAAAAATAAATGGAACCTGAAAGTAAAAATGCAGGACCCTCAGCCTGGTGATTGTGTGTTGCTGAGGAACTTGGGGGTGCCTAGGAAAAACAAGTTGGCCGATTGCTGGCGACCCACCCCAGCCATACATCATCTGCAAGCGTCTCTCAGAGTATCAAACTTTCCCTGAATGAAAAACCGTCCCTCTAAAAATGTGGCTTCAGAACCATCTACTGCCCCTTTCCAATGCCGCCTGAATACCTCAGACACCGGTCCGTTTGGGCAACGAGTCCAATGGCATAAACCCCCCCAAAAAAACAATTACCTTTGTATTTAAATAAAATCTTTACCTTTAGTTATGTTTTAAACTACTGAGCTCTGTAAACAGGCTCTTTACAGCAAAAGATCAAACAGTAAAAGGAAAACTTGTGAAAACAAAGCAAACACTCCACCTGCTGGTTAGATATATAATTACATGATATTCGCATCATTTCATTTAACCACTTGCCGACCAGCGCACGACGATATACGTCGACACAATGGCACGGCTGGGCAGATGGGCGTACAGGTACGTCCCCTTTATGATGCGGCATTGTGGGCGCGCACACGAATAAAGCTCTGTGAGTCTGACCGCAGGTCCCGCGGACTCCATGGCTTTATTCACAAAGCACTTGCCTGTAAAGTTGCGGCGGCGTAGCGTAAATCACCCGGCGGAATTCAAATTCGGTGGGTAGGGGGCGTGTTTCATTTAAATGAAGCGCGTCCCCGCGCCGAACGAACTGTGCATGCGCCGTCCCTAAAATATCCCGGCGTGCATTGCTCTAAATGACGTCGCAAGGACATCATTGGTTTTGACGTGAACGTAAATTACGTCCAGCCCCATTCACGGACGACTTACGCAAACAACGTAAATTTTCGACGCGGGAACGACGGCCATACTTAACATTGGCTGCGCCTCATAGACCCAGGGGCAACTTTACGCCGGGAAAAGCCTAACATAAACGTCGTAACTTTACTGCGTTGGCCGCGCGTACGTTCGGGAATTCGCGTATCTAGCTAATTTGCATACTTGACAGGGAAATCGAAGGAAGCACCACCTAGCGGGCAAAAAAAAATTGCAGTTAAGATCCGACGGCGTAAGAGACTTACGCCTGTCGGATCTAAGGGATGTCTATGCGTAACTGATTCTAAGAATCAGGCGCATAGATACGACGGCGCTAGGCAGAGATACGACGGCATATCTGGAGATGCGCCGTCGTATCTCTTTTGAGAATCTGGGCCTATAACTTTTGCGCAAACCAATCAATAAAAGCTTATTGCGTTTTTTTTTTTTTACCAAAAATAAGTAGAAGAATACGTATCGGACTACACTGAGGAAAAAAAATTGTTTTTTATATATTTTTGGGGGATATTTATTATAGCAAAAAAGTAAAATAATTGTCGCTCTATTTTTGTTTATAGCGCAAAAAATAAAAACCGCAAAGGTGATCAAATACCACCAAAAGAAATCTGTGGGGAAAAGGACGTCAATTTTGTTTGGGAGCCACGCCGCACGAACGCGCAATTGTCAGTTAAAGTGACGCAGTGCCGAATCGCAAAAAGTGCTCTGGTCTTTAGCCAGCCAAATGGTGGTTAAAAACATGAACAAACTGGCAATACATTCCTTTTTAAACAGATATTCCTTTCCATATGGGAAGGAAGGCAAGCTCTAAGGGCCAAATCCACAGCCCCGCAGCGCAACGTAACTTAAGTGATTTAAGTTACACTGCCGCAAATTTCCTAAGTTAGGTATCGATCCACAACGCACTTACCTGGAAATTTGCGGCGGTGTAACTCAAATCCGTCCGGCGCAAGGCGTGCCGAATCTAATGGGGCGAGTCCCATTTAAATTAGGCGCGCTCCCGCTAGGGCTTAGTCAAATAGGACTCAGCCCTATTTTTACACGGCGTAACTCGACGTAAACGACGTAGCATTAGAGCGACGGGCCCGTCGGAACGTTCGTGGATCGCCGTAAGTGTTCATTTGCATATTCTAGGCTGGCCGCAATGGCCTCGCCACCTAGCGGCCGGCCTAGAATTGCATCCTTAAGATCCGACAGTGTAATTCAATTACACATGTCGGATCTTCTGTCTATCTCTTGGAAACTGATTCTGTGAATCAGTTCCAAAGATAGAAACAGGGATACGACGGCGTATCAGTAGAAACGCCGGCGTATCCCTTTTGTGGATTACCCCCTACATTTTTATTAGGGTTGTCCAGATACCGATACCAGTATCGGTATCGGGACCAGTACAGAGTATTTGCGCTAGTACTCGTACTCGCGCAAATACTCCCGATACCAAAATAGAATACTTTTTTTTTTTTTTTTTGTGACATCGAACACAAATTGGATGGCACCATTGGATGGCACTGATAGGTGGCACTGGCATTGATTGAATGGCACTCATAAATGGATGGCACTGATAGGTGGCACTGGCATTGATTGGGTGGCACTGATGAGATGCACTAATAAGCTGCCTCCCTGCACTGATGCACTAATGGGCACTGATCTGCACTTATAGCTGGCACTGGCTTGCTTCACGTTTGGGCACTGGCACCGATGAGCTGCACTGACAGTGATCACTCCTTCAATGATATGTAGTTTTCCAGTACCGTATGCTAAAAAACAGCCCCACACCATGATGTACCAGTTCTTCATAATTCTAAAGAAAATATCTTTGGTCTGTATTGTGGTTTGAAAACGGTCACATGACATTAAAAAAAAGTATCGGTATTCGGTATCGGCGACTACTTGAAAAAAAGTATCGGTACTTGTACTCGGTCCTAAAAAAGTGGTATCGGGACAACCCTAATTTTTATAAATGAGGTGGGGGGGGGGGGGATTCCTTTGAATTTTCAGCACGGACGTGAACTGAACTAAAGCTCAGAAATTTCTACTTTTTCTCGTTATTATTTAATGATACAATCTAATGCACGTTTCTTTCAGATGTTGGAAACATTGCGGCGTTACAGACAATGTATACCACAAAAATTCTTTCGTATGATGACTCCAAGATGAAAGACCTGCTGGACATCGCTAAGAAAAATGTGGAGAGCAGCGAGGAGCAGATACTGGAGAAACTACAACAATGTGTTCAGAGATGTAACCAGAGGGGGATGTCCCAGACATAACAGGCGAGGACCAATGAAAATGACGGAAACTTGAATAAAATATGACGAGGGCTGAAAAGTTTTATAGACGACCATAGTGGATGTAAACCCAAATTCATGAAATCTGACTTAGGCCTCTTCCCCACGAGGCCGACTCCGTCGCTACAGAGTCCGCCGGCTCAGCGGGAGATATCTCCGCTGATCTCCACTGAGCCGGCGGATGACAAGCCCCTCCCTGCTCACTGAGCAGGGAGGGGCTTGTCGGGCGCCGCTGTCTCCTATGGAGAGATCTGATGAAAACGGACAGCATGTGCGTTTTCATCAGATCTCACCCGATCCGTTCCGCCATGGACGGATGGGGACCAGGGGTCAAGTCCTGGAGGAAAAAGTGTGGGAACTCCCACCCAAGATCCACTCCCCCACCAAAAAAAATAAAACGATACGCTCATATGCATAATTACTAAACCGCATGTTTTTTGTTTTTTTTTCGATCCATTGTACCTTAGTAATCCTTTATGTTACTGGCCGCTTCCTGTATATGGATTCATCGGGTACTGTGCGGGTATTCCGTCACTTCCTGTATACGGATTCATCGGGTAGGGTGCTGGTATTCCGTCACTTCCTGTATATGGATTCATCGTGTGGTGTGCGGGTATTCCGTCACTTCCTGTATATGGATTCATCGGGTAGTGTGCGGGTATTCCGTCACTTCCTGTATATGGATTCATCGGGTAGTGTGCGGGTATTCCGTCACTTCCTGTATATGGATTCATCGGGTAGTGTGCGGGTATTCCGTCACTTCCTGTATATGGATTGATTGGGTAGTGTGCGGGTATTCCGTCACTTCCTGTATATGGATTCATCGGGTGGTGTGCTGGTATTCCGTCACTTCCTGTATATGGATTCATCGGGTGGTGTGCGGGTATTCTGTCACTTCCTGTATATGGATTCATCGGGTGGTGTGCGGGTATTCCGTCACTTCCTGTATATGGATTCATCGGGTAGTGTGCGGGTATTCCGTCACTTCCTGTATATGGATTCATCGGGTAGTGTGCGGGTATTCCGTCACTTCCTGTATATGGATTCATCGGGTAGTGTGCGGGTATTCCGTCACTTCCTGTATATGGATTCATCGGGTAGTGTGCGGGTATTCCGTCACTTCCTGTATATGTATTCATCGGGTAGTGTGCGGGTATTCCGTCACTTCCTGTATATGGATTCATCGGGTAGTGTGCGGGTATTCCGTCGCTTCCTGTATACGGATTCATCGGGTAGTGTGCGGGTATTCCGTCACTTCCTGTATACGGATTCATCGGGTAGTGTGCGGGTATTCCGTCACTTCCTGTATATGGATTCATCGGGTAGTGTGCGGGTATTCCGTCACTTCCTGTATACGGATTCATCGGGTAGTGTGCGGGTATTCCGTCACTTCCTGTATATGGATTCATCGGGTAGTGTGCGGGTATTCCGTCACTTCCTGTATATGGATTCATTGGGTAGTGTGCGGGTATTCCGTCACTTCCTGTATATGGATTCATCGGGTGGTGTGCGGGTATTCCGTCACTTCCTGTATATGGATTCATCGGGTAGTGTGACGGTATTCCGTCACTTCCTGTATATGGATTCATCGGGTAGTGTGCGGGTATTCCGTCACTTCCTGTATATGGATTCATGGGGTAGTGTGTGGGTATTCCATCACTTCCTGTATATGGATTCATCGGGTAGTGTGCAGGTATTTCGTCACTTCCTGTATATGGATTCATCGGGTAGTGTGCGGGTATTCCGTCACTTCCTGTATATGGATTCATCGGGTAGTGTGCGGGTATTCCGTCACTTCCTGTATATGGATTCATTGGGTAGTGTGCGGGTATTCCGTCACTTCCTGTATATGGATTCATCGGGTAGTGTGCGGGTATTTCGTCACTTCCTGTATATGGATTCATCGGGTAGTGTGCGGGTATTCCGTCACTTCCTGTATATGGATTCATCGGGTAGTGTGCGGGTATTCCGTCACTTCCTGTATATGGATTCATTGGGTAGTGTGCGGGTATTCCGTCACTTCCTGTATATGGATTCATCGGGTAGTGTGCGGGTATTTCGTCACTTCCTGTATATGGATTCATCGGGTAGTGTGCGGGTATTCCGTCACTTCCTGTATATGGATTCATCGGGTAGTGTGCGGGTATTCCGTCACTTCCTGTATATGGATTCATTGGGTAGTGTGCGGGTATTCCGTCACTTCCTGTATATGGATTCATCGGGTGGTGTGCGGGTATTCCGTCACTTCCTGTATATGGATTCATCGGGTAGTGTGACGGTATTCCGTCACTTCCTGTATATGGATTCATTGGGTAGTGTGCGGGTATTCCGTCACTTCCTGTATATGGATTCATGGGGTAGTGTGTGGGTATTCCATCACTTCCTGTATATGGATTCATTGGGTAGTGTGCGGGTATTTCGTCACTTCCTGTATATGGATTCATCGGGTAGTGTGCGGGTATTTCGTCACTTCCTGTATATGGATTCATCGGGTAGTGTGCGGGTATTCCGTCACTTCCTGTATATGGATTCATCGGGTAGTGTGCGGGTATTCCGTCACTTCCTGTATATGGATTCATTGGGTAGTGTGCGGGTATTCCGTCACTTCCTGTATATGGATTCATCGGGTAGTGTGCGGGTATTTCGTCACTTCCTGTATATGGATTCATCGGGTAGTGTGCGGGTATTCCGTCACTTCCTGTATATGGATTCATCGGGTAGTGTGCGGGTATTCCGTCACTTCCTGTATATGGATTCATTGGGTAGTGTGCGGGTATTCCGTCACTTCCTGTATATGGATTCATCGGGTAGTGTGCGGGTATTTCGTCACTTCCTGTATATGGATTCATCGGGTAGTGTGCGGGTATTCCGTCACTTCCTGTATATGGATTCATCGGGTGGTGTGCGGGTATTCCGTCACTTCCTGTATATGGATTCATCGGGTAGTGTGCGGGTATTCCGTCACTTCCTGTATTTGGATTCATCGGGTGGTGTGCGGGCATTCCGTCACTTCCTGTATATGGATTCATCGGGTGGTGTGCGGGTATTCCGTCACTTCCTGTATATGGATTCATCGGGTAGTGTGCGGGTATTTCGTCACTTCCTGTATTTGGATTCATCGGGTGGTGTGCGGGCATTCCGTCACTTCCTGTATATGGATTCATCGGGTGGTGTGCGGGTATTCCGTCACTTCCTGTATATGGATTCATCGGGTAGTGTGCGGGTATTTCGTCACTTCCTGTATTTGGATTCATCGGGTGGTGTGCGGGCATTCCGTCACTTCCTGTATATGGATTCATCGGGTGGTGTGCGGGTATTCCGTCACTTCCTCGATGCCGCAATGTCTCCTGGGAGCTTTTGTCATTGTTCCCAGGAGACATTGCGGAGGTCTGCCGCGAGTAATCGCAGGATTTAGAAAGAACTTTAAGCAACTTGCGGCAGACCTCCGCAATGTCTCCTGGGAACAATGACAAAAGCTCCCAGGAGACATTGCGGCATCGAGGAAGTGACGGAATACCCGCACACCACCCGATGAATCCATATACAGGAAGTGACGGAATACCCGCACACCACCCGATGAATCCATATACAGGAAGTGACGGAATACCCGCACACCACCCGATGAATCCATATACAGGAAGTGACGGAATACCCGCACACTACCCGATGAATCCATATACAGGAAGTGACGGAATACCCGCACACTACCCGATGAATCCATATACAGGAAGTGCCAGAATACCGGCACACTACCCGATGAATCCATATACAGGAAGTGACGGAATACCCGCACACCACCCGATGAATCCATATACAGGAAGTGACGGAATACCCGCACACTACCCGATGAATCCATATACAGGAAGTGACGGAATACCCGCACACTACCCGATGAATCCATATACAGGAAGTGCCAGAATACCGGCACACTACCCGATGAATCCATATACAGGAAGTGACGGAATACCTGCACACTACCTAATGAATCCATATACAGGAAGTGACGGAATACCGGCACACTACCCGATGAATCAATATACAGGAAGTGACGGAATACCCGCACACCACCCGATGAATCCATATACAGGAAGTGACGGAATACCCGCACACTACCCGATGAATCCATATACAGGAAGCGGCCAGTAACATAAAGGATTACTAAGGTTCGCCTGCCCCTGACAGTGACTGGAGCTGGGCATCGCCGCTTAGTGAAGGATCGGCTCGGGCGGCTCGGCTGCTCTAGTCCCGCAAAGGGAACTGCGTTCCTGCTGTGAAAAAAGTGCAGGGACATCGTTCCCATGCGTTCCCGCAGGACTTGAGCCCTGATGGGGACGTATCGCCATCCGTCTGATTTTATCGGGTCAGATGTCAGCGGACATGTCTCCGCTGACATCCGACACTCCATAGGACTGCATGGATCGGACGTTCAGGTCCGCCGACAAAACTGACAGGTGGACCTGAACGTTCCGACTGCGTGAAAGGGGCCTAAGGCACATATATCTGTAGTGTTTACTTGTCTCTAATCAAAGCCATAAGTCCCGTGTATTTCTGCTGCTCCATTCCTCTGTTATCAGCATGATAACTTCTGACAAGTTCTCCGACACAGGAGATAAAAGCAGATGGAAATTTGTGTCAGGGAGGGAGGAAACTTAGAGACAGATAAGCAGAGAGCTGGTCTATTCACAGCACAGCTCTGCAAGTATCTACGTTCCTCTGCCTATGTGGAGGGGGTGCGTGCCTTTCCTCCAATCAGCTGACACACAGAGTATGCCCAGACTCCCCTCCCACTGCTGAAACAGGAAGAATAATTTCTAACACTTTCTAAAGAATACATAAAGCTGAGGACAGCAGATATGCATGTAAAAACTTATATAGGGAGATTTGTTTCATCTCTGTGTATCATCTGAGGCTGTTCACTTCACTGGATATATATGTGAGGGTTCACATCCACAAACTAACACAAGTCATTCTGAAAAGGAGGTCAGCAATAGCACCCTCCATTGTTCCCTCATGACTATTTGAGGATATTGAACAAGAGATATGTCCTAAAAAATTCAACAACGTTTTCAGGATGTATGTCTTACGCCCGATTCCTCTCCCCATACTACAGATTCCCCACCCTCTTTTTAATTGTATCTACTATTTCATTCATATGTAGGTCAAATGCGTAACCTCCCATCTGATAGTGGTTGTAAACCCTTCCTATCCCCAGGGAAGTGACTGGCCTTAGGTGATACGCAGAGATTAAACAAATCCTCCTACATAAGTTGTACATGTTTATTTGGAGCACTCCACAGAGTCTCCTCCACAGACTTCTAAAACACTCAAATCAAAGGCCATTTCTCATCTCCAGCAGATAATGGGTGATGATCTGATGTCACACACTGCACAACATAAAGCAGGAAGCTTAGTGTAATCTGAGACCTGAGGGGAGGACATTGGCACACCCCCTCTCTTTACAGTCTGATAGGGAAATATGCACATCTACAGGTGTCAATCATCTTCTGTGTGCTGGAAAGGGGCCAGACCCCCCCCCCCCCCCGGGCTTCTGTGGTGTTGGTATAACATGACAGAAGTGACTCCTGCAGATAGCAGAGGGAGGAGAAAGCAGACAGGAATCACACCAGGTGTTTTTTGTTTCAGAGGTTTACAACTACTTTAATGCCGGGTACACACGAGAGGATTTATCCGCGGAAACGGACCGTATCGGCGGATAAATCCTCTGGCGGATTTTGATCTCCTGGTTGTACTAACCAGGAGATCAAAATCCCCGCGGAATTCCGTCCGCGGTGACGTGTCGCGCCGTCGCCGCGATGATGTGCGCGACGCGGTCATATAAGGATATCCACTCATGCGTCGAATCATTACGACGCATGCGAGGGACGGGTTCGGACGGATCGATCCGGTGAGTCTGTACAGACCACCGGATCGATCCGCTGGAGCCGATTCCAGCGGATAGATTTCTTAGCATGCTAAGAAATTTTTATCCGCTGGAAATCGGTCGGCCCGAAATATATCCGCGGATAAATATCCGCTGGATCGTACACACCAGCGGATCTATCCGCTGAAACCGATCCGCGGATCAATTTCAGCGGATCGATCCTCTCGTGTGTACGGGGCCTTAGGCTACTTTCACACTGGGGCAGGGGGGTGTTAGGGGTAAACGCTGCAAGTTATAGCGGCGCTTTACCACTGTTTTAGCTGCACTTTTCGGCCGATAGCGGCACTGCCCAATCGCTTTGCAGGTGGTTCGCCATTGATTTTAATGGCAGGGGCAGTGGAGGAGGGGTGTATACACCTGTCCAGCACCAAAGATCCTTTTTTTCTCGACCTGCCAGCGCACTGGGGCTGCAGGGGAGGCGTTTTTCAAGCGCTTTACAGATGCTTTTTTTTTAGCCCAAAAGCGCCTGAAAAACGCCCCAGTGTGAAAGTAGCAACATGAAACATTTTACATTATTTTATTTTTTACATCAAATTTAATCCTATGTAAGCCCTTAGTTATTCCTAATTGACCCCCCCCCCCCCACACACACACACACACGCGCTTCACCCCTTAGCTTTTCTGCAGATTTTTAATTTGCCTTTTTTTTCATTACTATCTTTTTTTTTTGTATTTGTTATTTTTTTAATTGGCAAGAAAATGCACAAAAAAAATAAAAACGGTCTCTAATAAATGTTCAGATAATGTTTGTGTAATTTGAAATAATTATAGAGAAAAAATTGTAACTTTTTTATTTACAGTAAAAGTCATTTTTAAATAATGAAAATGTATTGCTGGTCCAAAGAGATAAAAGAATTCATGTTTTTATTTTATTTTTGTCTATAAAAATTATAATAATGATTACAAAACAATATAATAAGGTATTGTAACGGAACCCCAAATGGGACAGGGGTTAAAGCCATTTAGGATATTCCATTCCCGAACCCAAGGCAGCTACCGACACGCCACAATCCGGCGAACACGACCCATACAAATTCCCCCATTAACGAGACACACAGCTCTCTATGAGGTTCAAGCAGGTCTGACAATCTTAATTGAGACAGAAGGCTCTTATATACACAAAAAGAATACTGCAGTATTTAAATGAACAATGACCCAACTCCACCCACATCATCATACAATGGTTCCTAACGAGCCCCCTCAATACACATCTTTTAGTAGACATTCTGATCTAATTTACATGAGCTAATTAACTACAGCCGATGACTCATACACCTGACCTTTAGGCTGTCTGTTAATTTACAATACACATTGGCCCAGATTCAGAAAGCAATTGCGCCCGTGTAACCATGAGTTACACGGCGCAATTGCTGACTTGCTCCGGTGTAACGAGTGCTCCTGATTCAGGAACCTCGTTACACCGGCTGCAGCCTAAAATCTGCGCGGCATAAGGCTCTTATGCCTCGCAGATTTTAGGCTGCATTCTTGCGTGGGCCGCACCCATTGTGTATCAGCGTGTAGTATGCAAATTGCATACTACCACTGATTCACAAGCTTGCGCAGGCCCCGCGCAAGCCAGGTACGGAGTTTCCGTACGGCTACTTTAGCGCAAGGCTGCCCCTTCTAATAGTAGGGGCAGCCAATGATAAAGTATAGCCGCCGCGCCGTGAAATTTGAATTTCACGGCGTTTGCGTAAGTGATTCGTGAATGGCGCTGGACGCCATTCACGTTCACTTTGAAGCAAATGACGTCCTTGCGACGTCATTTGCCGCAATGCACGTCTGGAAAGTTTCCCGATGGAGCATGCGCTGTACGCTCGGCGCGGGAGCGCACCTAATTTAAATGATTCCCGCCCCCGGCGGGATCATTTAACTTGCACGCGCTTACGCCGGGCAAATTTGCCAGCGCGCCCCCGCAGTTCATGGAGCTACTGCTCCGTGAATCGAGGGCAGCACAAAATATTTGCGTGGGCGCAGGGCAAAATCGTTGCCCTGTGCCCGCGCAAATAAAGCGCAAGCTATGCTGAATCTGGGCCATTACCATGAATAGACCTTCACACAATACAGGGTCAATTAGCATAAGCCACAATGAAAGATCCTCAGAAGCCATCCTAGATTCATTTACATCACAACAGACAGACAGGTGGCTGAGTCGATGACATTAAAGCGGGAGTTCACCCGAATTTTTTTTTTTTAACATTAGATTGATGCTCATTTTGTGAAGGGGAATCGGTTAGTTTTTTTAAAATCGAAGCTGTACTTACCGTTTTAGAGAGCGATCTTCTCCGCCGCTTCCGGGTATGGTCTTCGGGACTGGGCGTTCCTTCTTGATTGACAGGCTTCCGATGGTCGCATACATCGCGTCACGAGTAGCCGAAAGAAGCCGAACGTCGGTGCGGCTCTATACAGCGCCTGCGCACCGACGTTCGGCTACTTTCGGAAAATCGTGACGCGATGTATGCGACCGTCGGAAGCCTGTCGGAAGCCTGTCAATCAAGTAGGAACGCCCAGTCCCGCAGCCCATACCCGGAAGCGGCGGAGAAGATCGCTCTCTAAAACGGTAAATACTGCTTCGATTGTAAAAAAAACACCCGATTCCCCTTCACAAAATGAGCCTCAATCTAATGTTTAAAAAAAAGGTTTTTGGGTGAACCTCCACTTTAACACCTAACAGTATGTGTCCCCACATTATGAATGAGTCACTCTTTCAATTAACCTGTTGAGTTCAGAATCTACAACCAGTTCTCTACAGATATCCTGGAATATATTGTGGATAATAATTACATAATAGTCCCATCTCAGGTAGTCCAAGATATATGCTGACTGTCCATTATTTTCTGGCTCATGCTTTCTGGGTCCCACGTGCCCTCCCGTTACAGGTATCCTAAGGTGTGAATATAAATGCTGGGATGACTTCCTAGAACTTTTAAAAGTGGCTTGGAGAAGCTACAAAAGGCCTTCAACATCCCGTCCCGTCAGTCATGTAACTATCACTAGAGATACAGTTTTCTGTAGGCATTTGTAAGATGGACATCTTGGGTCATCATCCATAGCTACCTGTTTTCCTATTTTACTGCAAATCCTAAAGAAAATGGTCTTTGGTAAGGGGGTTCCAATGTTAATCTAAACTTATTTTATTATTACAAAGTCATACATTGTATCTGCTAATAAAATTGACTTCTTGATCAAATTCTGTGTGTCTTATTTTTGTACATTGGATGGGAATTTCTATTCAGAGTGTGTTCTGTATTAGGAATGTTTGGCTAAAGCAAACAGCATCTTAAGCCTCGGTTTTGCCGAGTATACCGAGCGTGTGTACAAGGCTTTGAGATTTCTCGTCAAGAAAACTGCCCAGAATCTCGACGAGAAAAAATAGGCTCTCTATTTTCTCGTAGTGAGATTCTCGGCAGCGTTTTCCTGCCGAGAAACCCGAGAGTGTGTATACTTACCTGTCTCCATGGAAACCCGCGCATGCTCGAATTGACTTTGACGCATGCGCGGTAGCTTCCAAGGCATAGGTAGGGTGCAGCAAGATGGCGGCGACGGCATCAAATGTGATGAGCGCATGCTCGTCATAGTCGATGACGTCGCCGCGTTCGAGATATTCAAAAATGAACGGCGGTTCTTTTGAAAGAAGTGTGTGTATACTCGACCTGCAAGAAAATTTTCCCAAGAATCTTGTCAGGAAAAACAACCTTTTTTTTTTTTTTCTGACGAGATTCTGGGCCGTGTGTACAGGGCTTAAAACCTAATACCTGTCCAAATGGAGTTTTGACCATCTGGAATGTATCTTTTTGGTAATACTAAAAAAAAAAATCAAACAAAAAAAAACCCCCTTGGCTGTATTTGTTTCTAAAATAAATGATGTAAAGATGGCGCTTACATGCATAAATAAAATGTGAAAAACAGCACTTTACAATCAACAAATAATAGTGAATGGTGCTCACATACATGCCCTGTACACAAAAATAACATAAATGAAAATGTATCGTGGTTAAGCAATATATACATACATATATATAAATCTATATATATATATATATATATATATATATATATATATATATATATATATATATATATATATATATATATAGAGAGAGATTTATATATACTGCTCAAAAAATGAAAGGAACACTTTAAAAACACATCAGATCTCAATGGGGAAAAATCTCATGCCGTATATCTATACTGGTATGGACTGGGTAATTTGTTAGGATCTATACTGGTATGGACTGGGTAATTTGTTAGGATCTATACTGGTATGGACTGGGTAATGTGTTGGGATTTATACTGGTATGGACTGGGTAATGTGTTGGGATCTATACTGGTATGGACTGGGTAATGTGTTGGGATTTATACTGGTATGGACTGGGTAATGTAATAGGATCTATACTGGTATGGACTGGGTAATGTCATACCTCCCAACTTTGGAACTTGAGAATGAGGGACATTTTAGGGAGATAGTGACCTGCAGCGCGCTGTGCGCACCGCAGCAAAAAGTGGGTGCAACCAAACAGTGGTGGGGGCTTTCTAGTACCTATACAGTACATTGATTGCTGTGCCACAAGCTGGAGTCACACAAATACATACCTTCTATACTCCTTGATAACACCAGACCCCCCTATACTCCTTGATAATACCAGACCCCCCTATACCCCCTGTAATCCTAGATAACACCAGACCCCCCTATACCCCCTGTATTCCTAGATAACACCAGACCCCCTATACCCCCTGTACTCCTAGATAACACCAGACCCCCCTATACTCCCTGTACTTCTAGATAAATACCAGACCTCCCTATACCCCCTGTACTCCTAGATAACACCAGACCCCCCTATACCCCCTGTATTCCTAGATAACACTAGACCCCCCTATACCCTCTGTATTCCTAGATAACACCAGACCCCCCTATACCCCCTGTATTCCTAGATAAAACCAGACCCCCCTATACTCCTAGATAACACCAGACCCCCCTTATACTCCTAGATATCACCAGACCCCCCTATACTCCTAGATAAACACCAGACCCCCCTATACTATACACTGACATACCTGATCCCTACACTGATCACTACACTGACCTACCTGATCACTACACTGGCCTACCCGATCACTACCCCCTCCATTTGGGGAGCATGTCACATCCTCAGCTCTGAGGGGCTGCGTCCTGTAGTCCTTCATTAGGAGGATGAGGTCAGTGGCAGACTGGCAGTGCTGGGGGCATGGGTTAAGTGTCAGTGCTTGGGAAGGGATGGGATCACTAACTCTCACTTGCTGTCACCTGTTAGTTAGTGTCCACTTGGGAGGGGAGAGGGGCTTGGTGAATGGTGAGAGAGAAAGGGTGGGAGGGAGAGAGAAGGGTGAGAGAGAGAAGGGGTGGGGGAGAGAGAGAGAAGGGGTGGGAGAGAGAGAGAGGGGTGGATGAGAGAGAGAGGGGTGGATGAGAGAGAGGGGGTGAATGAGAGAGAGAGGGGTGGATGAGAGAGAGAGGGGGTGGATGAGAGAGAGAGAGGGGGTGGATGAGAGAGAGAGAGGGGGTGGATGAGAGAGAGAGAGGGGGTGGATGAGAGAGAGAGAGGGGGGTGGATGAGAGGGAGAGGGGGTGGATGAGAGGGAGAGAGGGGGTGGATGAGAGGGAGAGAGGGGGTGGATGAGAGGGAGAGAGGGGGGTGGATGAGAGGGAGAGAGGGGGTGGATGAGAGGGAGAGGGGGGTGGATGAGAGGGAGAGAGGGGGTGGATGAGAGAGAGAGGGGGTGGATGAGAGAGAGAGAGGGGGTGGATGAGAGAGGGGGTGGATGAGAGAGAGGGGGTGGATGAGAGAGAGAGAGAGAGGGGGTGGATGAGAGAGAGAGAGAGAGGGGGTGGATGAGAGAGAGGTGGATGAGAGAGAGAGAGAGAGGTGGATGAGAAATAGAGGGGGTGGATGAGAGAGAGAGGGGGTGGATGAGAGAGAGAGGGGGTGGATGAGAGAGAGGATGGGAGAGAGAGAGAGAGAGGGGGGAGAGAGAGAGAGATGAGGTGGTAGAGAGATATGAGGTGGTGGGTAGAAAGCAAGAGAGGTGGTGGGGAGGGAGAGAGAGGGGGTGGATGAGAGAGAAAGAGGGGGTGGATGAGAGAGAGAGGGGGGTGGATGAGAGAGAGGGGGTAGATGAGAGAGAGAGGGGGGTGGATGAGAGAGAGGGGGTAGATGAGAGAGAGAGGGGGGTGGATGAGAGAGAGAGGGGGGGGTGGATGAGAGAGAGAGGGGGTGGATGAGAGAGAGAGAGGGGGGGTGGATGAGAGAGAGAGGGGGTGGATGAGAGAGAGAGGGGTGGATGAGAGAGAGAGGGGCTGGATGAGAGAGAGAGGGGGGCTGGATGAGAGAGAGAGGTGGATGAGAGAGGTGGATGACAGAGAGAGGGGGTGGATGAGAGAGAGAGAGGGCGGATGAGAGAGAGAGGTGGATGAGAGAGAGAGAGGGTGGTGCATGAGAGAGAGAGATGGATGAGAGAGAGAGGGGGGAGGATGAGAGAGAGAGGGGGTGGATGAGAGAGAGAGGGGGGTGGATGAGAGAGAGAGGGGGTGGATGAGAGAGAGGGGGGGTGGATGAGAGAGAGAGAGGGGGTGGATGAGAGAGAGGGGGGGTGGATCAGAGAGAGAGGGGGGGTGGATCAGAGAGAGAGGGGGTGAATGAGAGAGAGAGGTGGATGAGAGAGAGAGGTGGATGAGAGAGAGGGGTGGATGAGAGAGAGAGAGGTGGATGAGAGAGGGGTGGATGAGAGAGAGAGAGAGGGGGTGGATGAGAGAGAAAGAGGGGTGGGTGAGAGAGAGGTGGATGAGAGAGAGAGGGGGTGGATGAGAGAGAGGGAGGTGGATGAGAGAGAGAGAGGGGGAGGATGAGAGAGAGAGGGGGGGTGGATGAGAGAGAGAGAGGGGGGTGGAAGAGAGAGAGGTGGATGAGAGAGAGGGGTGGATGGGAGAGAGAGAGAGAGGGATGAGAGAGAGAGAGAGAGGTGGATGAGAGAGAGAGGGGTGGATGAGAGAGAGAGAGAGAGGGGGTGGATGAGAGAGAGAGGTGGATGAGAGAGAGAGAGGTGGATGAGAGAGAGAGGGATGGATGAGAGAGAGAGGGGGGTATATGAGAGAGAGAGAGAGAGGTGGATGAGAGAGAGAGAGGTGGATGAGAGAGGGGGTGGATGAGAGAGGTGGATGAGAGAAAGAGAGGGGGGTGGATGAGAGAGAGAGGGGGGTGGATGAGAGAGAGGTGGATGAGAGAGAGAGAGAGAGAGAGGTGGATGAGAGAGAGAGAGAGGTGGATGAGAGAGAGAGAGGTGGATGAGAGAGAGGGGGTGGAAGAGAGAGAGAGAGGTGGATGAGAGAGAGAGGGGGTGGATGAGAGAAAGAGAGGGGGGGTGGATGAGAGAGAGAGGGGGGTGGATGAGAGAGAGGTGGATGAGAGAGAGAGAGAGGGTAGATGAGAGAGAGAGGTGGATGAGAGAGAGAGGGGGTGGATGAGAGAAAGAGAGGGGGGGTGGATGAGAGAGAGAGGGGGGTGGATGAGAGAGAGGTGGATGAGAGAGAGAGAGAGGGTAGATGAGAGAGAGAGGTGGATGAGAGAGAGAGGGAGAGAGAGGGGGTGGAAGAGAGAGAGAGAGAGAGGTGGATGAGAGAGAGAGAGAGAGAGGGGGTGGAAGAGAGAGAGAGGTGGATGAGAGAGAGAGGGGGTGGATGAGAGAGAGAGGGGGATGGATGAGAGAGAGAGGGGGGTGAATGAGAGAGAGAGAGGTGGATGAGAGAGAGAGGTAGATGAGAGAGAGAGGGGGGTGGATGAGAGAGAGGGGGGTGGATGAGAGAGAAAGGTGGATGAGAGAGAGAGAGAGAGGGGGGTGGATGAGATAGAGGGGGTGGATGAGAGAGAGGATGGGAGAGAGAGAGAGGGGGGGGTGGATGGGAGAGAGAGAGGGGGGGTGGTAAGTGAAATTGACCCCCTAAGCTAGCCTGCAGTCCTTTCTGTACACCCTGTCCCAGCCCATGTCTGTGGGTAGGTGTGTGTGATGTACCTACCTCCAGACCATCCTCTGTCAGCCTATTACCACGTCTGTCTGCTAAGAGGGATTCATGCACATAATTAGTCTGAACAATTTTTAGGACCTCTGACACATTGGGGCATTGTCTGCTTTGAAGTGCTGAGCTATTAAAGATCTAGCCGCCAAAAAGATGTGGGACACCACCACTCTAAAATTGGGCAGTAAAGTTTCAATTCCCAAGTGTAATATCGCCAGACTGGGGCTAGGGCGCGTCAAAATGCCCGTGATCCTAGAAATCTGTGAAAAAATTGAATTCCAAAAGCTGGTGAGATGCTTACAAGCCCAGAACATATGAAGCAAATTTCCTATCATTCCGCAATTTCTCCAGCAAAGTGGGGACCCTATGTTTCTTCTTGATGACAGGCACAGCTGGAGCCAATGTTGGGAGAAGGTGTGCAGGCTCTGGGACTGGGAGGTGCCGCCGGGGATGCTGAGCTCACTATTGCTCAGGTCAGGTCTTCTCTCACTCCCTCTTGCGCTGTTTCTGTCAACCAGCCTCCTGCTGCTCACCGGGGCCGCCACTCTCTGTTGTTGTTTTCAGATGCTGCTGCTCTCCCCCTCAGATGCTGTGAGACTGTCCCTCTCTGGTATGTCAAGGGGCGGCCTCGGAGCTCAGCTGCGCTGGACCCCAGGAGGCAAAGCAGTAGCGCGGAGGTCAGAGGAGGAAGTGAAATCCTCCCGCTCTTTCAGCTCTGAACACAGAGGGGGTGCACTGCAGCCGTGATGTCACTGGTTGCTACTGTCATGGCAAAATTGGCTATATGCAGAGCACACCGCCATTTTGCCCTGTGCTAATAAGCACAGAATTTGTCTTAATGAAATAAGCCATCTTAAAGCTAAATAAGTTCACTCACCATCCATTTCCTGCCATACATTCAAGTCAAGAGACCATCACACCATCTGTCCTCATCCATCACTCCCAGTCATCCCTGACCTGGAGCAGCCTGCTGTTTGTTTATTTATAGGGTCAACATCAGTAACAAAAGGTGTGGCTTCACAAAACAGCCAATCAGACATTTTGTATACTTTCAAAAGAACCAATCACAGACATGTGCTTCAAACAATGCTAGTAGTGGTGTGTGTAAACGGCTGGGGGGGGGGGGGGGCGGTGACCATGCTCTGTGAGACACAAAGGAATCAGACAGCATGGTCACTGCACAGAGCCGTGTGCAAACCAAACCACTGTTGCCAATGTTGCAAACCATACTAAATTATGGATCAGATAACTATCATTTTCGTATAAAAAACAAAAAGCTGCGCCAAGAAATGGTTAAACGAGTCCCCTACTGAAGGTAGAAGTAATGGCAATGGAAAAAGTCTATGAGCTCTTATGCAGAGGCCAAGGATGCACTTTAGTAGTACAAGGACACAAGTTCCATATAATGTGGCACAATGATGTAACGATGGATGTAAATTCCTCCAACACCCGGTGACATGCATGCAGTATGTGAAATTCCTCCACCTGGAAATCAAAGCCTCTTACCAGAAGGTAAGGAATCAAAGCGGATGGCTATAACCCAGCCTCGGCCTTTAATTTTCCCAGGGATCTCAAATCAGGAGTCCGCAGCGTCACAATCGATAGACCACGATAGACCACAGTCGCTCCAATGGAGGGAGTGTATATAAAAAAGAGGACGCATATAGCGTAATACAGTACAGTAACCAAATTTATTAAAAAGTAGTCTACTTACAGCAGCAGTAAATAAAAACAGCCAATGTGTTTAAAAGTTGAAAAAGCCGGCCGGCAAACAGGAGCCCTTCCTCCCGAGCGTGGTGACGTCACTGACGCAGCCTCCCAAACGCGTTTCGTCACAAGTTGACGTTATCAATGGGGGTGGGGCTCTCGACAGTGAGGCACCATTAAATAGCCACCGCTCGTTATGAGAGGCAGCCCAGTTGATGTAGACCGCGCCATCTCAAGTAGGGTCACATGCCCACTCGTTATGAAAGGCAGCCCAGTGGATGTAGACAGCGCCATCTTAAGTGAGGTTACATGCCCATATTGAGGAGCGCGGCGCCACGCAACCAGGACGATGTAACTACTACAGTCATAAATTTATGAAAACGAATTTATTACACTCATTTTCTCCTGCCCAATGTAACGGGCTCATTAAAAAATGTAACAAACAAAATAAAATGTATCCTCGGATAGAAACTCGAACGTGGGGCGGAGATCTCCCTGGCACTGGACTCCTCCCTCCCCTAGGCCTTCTATACTCTAATTCACCGAGGTAAATAAGAGTCATCCAAAAAACTTTCATTTTTTACATAAGTAAATAGCAAAAATCTTAATTTAAATGTATTTGACCCTTCCTCTGCCTAAACATCTATTTTATGTCTAATTTTCTTCTTATATGATAAAGAACAAAAATGCGCATAAAAATGTAGATCTGTTCTTCAGGAGCATGACTTATAAGGAGGACACAACTTGGTGAGCTGTAGTAATCGCAGATCGGTCTGGGGTCCCCTGTCTTGTACGTGGGTCCGGCTTCGGGGCGTCTCATCAAGGAAGATGTGGTCATCTGCTCCGGCTCTGGTCACGCGTCCAATCAGGCAACAGGAGCGCCTCATCACGACATAGAAAGAATAGAAATAAAAACGACATGAGTATATATATTCCCATTTCCATCAACCACGATCCGCTGTAAAACAAAAATTAAATCCCCTCAGAATCCCAGACCCTTCAAAGGATTCCCAACCTTCACTTAGCTACAGCTCTGGCTCCGCCTTGCAGGGACCCAAACCTTATCCATATGGGCCTGAAGTCCAATTCCCAGTATCCCCGATCCAGGTATAACAATCTTTACTTGTGAATTCCCAGAAATCGCCCTTGGACCGCGAGAACTTCCTTGTAGCTTCAACAGTCACATGAAACATTCCATCCTCAATAGGTGTGAATTGTTCAATCGTATCATGAGCTCAAACCCCCCACCTTGTATATGCAGGAAGCCATCCCCAGACCTGGTCGGGGTTGGTGAACAATTCCCCTCTAGCTGTCCCTGACATTCCTAATTTCTGTTGCGCCATCAGATCCTTGCGATCGGCCGTGATATAGGATGCTGGGACAGCTTCACCACCACGCATGAACCTCTTGCATTGGGGGAATTACCTTATAAGCTATAGATCCGCATAAACACCAACTAAAGTTACACACTTGTGGGCTACCTATTTGTCCTGATACCCAAACGACCAGAGGCGGAGCCATAAAAACGACAACCAATTTTACCCTCTAAAAACATCTCATTAAATTCCATTGACAAGTGTCTGTTTGGAGTCTCTAATGGTTTGTCAATAATCCTCGTACTAATAATAACATCATAAATAACATGTACCGCTGTCATCGCTGGGCACTAAAGCTCGGTGGAGACTTCGAACAGACCCCGCAATCGGTCCCGTTCCTTTCTTAATTAGTCATAGAATAGACTTTAACCACTTCCAGACCTGCGCACGATCAGTGTTGAGCGGAATACGCCATATTCGATTTCGCGATATATCACGAATATATAGACGAATATTCGAGAAATATTCGCTAAAATCGAATATTCGTGATATTTTATCGAAAAAACAATATTGCAAAATTTCGCTAATGCGAATGCGAAAATGATTGCGAAATTCTCGTCCGCGCATGCGCAGGCGCGCGAACAACACGCGAAAACGGAGATCATTTCCTGGATCTTTGCCAGTCGAATTTCGGATCGCGATTTTGTGCTGCACTGCGAAGCGAAGATGGTGGGGAGTAACTTTTCATCCACTGAGGAAAAACTGCTGATTAGTGTAAGTAATTTCACCACTGTTTTTTCATTATCTTTAACTGCATTTTAGTCTAGTTTAAAAGTTAGGATATAAGATCAGATATTAGTATTTCCCAAACAGTGTGTCTCCAGCTCTTGCAAAACTACAACTCCCAGCATGCCTGGACAGCTGCAGACACCCTGGTTGGTAAATGTGTATTTAGGCACTTTCCTTGTTATTTAGCATAATTAACATGTTGTGGACATAGGACGTATGCGAACGTCCTGACTTCAGTGTCCTTAAGGCCCAAGGACGTTCGAATACATATTGCCCTTTAGATGTTGCAGAACTACAACTTCCAGCATGCCTGGGAATGCTGGCACTTCTAGTATTGTAAGTTCTGCAGGCCCACATTTTTCAGACCACTATACACGGGTCTCTAAACTGTGGCACCCTAGATGCAGCAAAAGTAAAATTCTTAGCATGCACTGACAGACCATGCCTGATGGGAGTAGTAGTTTTGCATCTTGGTCTTGAAACCCTGAGTTAGGTAACAAACTCGCAGTGTTTTGCAACCATTGTGCCTCCAGCTGTTGCAAAACTACAACTCCCTGCATGCAACTGGCTGCAATAACCCCCCCCCCCTCTCCTCCAATGTGAATGTACAGGGTACATTCACATGGGCTGGGGCTTACAGTGTGCTTCTAGCTGAAGCAAATTTGGCGCTGCAGCTCAAACCCTCAGCGGGAAACTACTGTGAACCCCACGCCCCTCTGACTGTACCCTAAAAACACTACACCACCACACTAAATGAAAATTAAAAAACACATCATATACACATACCCCTACATAGCCACCCTCCCCTCCACAATAAAAAAGAAAAACGTCTGGTACGGCCCTGTTTCCTAAACGGAGCCTACAGCTGTTGCAAAACAACTCCCCGTTATTACTGGACAGCCATTAACTGTCCAGGCATGCTGGGAGTTAAAGTATAATTGTGGTACAGCTGGTGACGGTGAGCTACATGGTGTATCAGAGCATGCTGGTAGTTGTAGTTGTTAAATAACATCAACTCCATTATTTATTCAAAATTAATTCATCAAAAAGTCAAAAGAAACTAACATATTATTGTTCCTATATAAAGATAGGGATGAAAAACAATAATCTATTGTACAGGCCCATTATAAGTGTCCAAAAATTATTATAGCGGTCAGATGAATAGCAACGCATATCTCCCCTATACGTGTATCCTGTGATGTTACTCATATATACATAATTATGCAAATGATAATGGCTGCTATATTTATGCAAAAAAGGTGGCGACCGAAATGGCAAGATATAAAATCTGTCATGTTGCCCCTGTCAGTGATTAATAAGGCGAGAATGCTTCCAATTGTTGAATACCATACATTAACGTCATATAACCATAAGGGTTTAAACAAAAGTATTATAATATACTTTGTTCTTCATCTTGCAGAGGTTCCTGCAACAGGGATATGATGAAACCCAGAGCCAGCAGGACAAAAAAAAATTGTCAGCTCCCTATTGCGGGAGTTACGCAATGTGCATGGCCGCACACATGACCACATGGCCATTCTAAAAAAGTGGTCTGACCTAAAGAGGCGCCACATGGCCCAGGTCAGACAGATCCGTGATGAATTTCATCCAGGTAAGTTATTGGTGACAGTTATGTAAGGTCATATGTAATTAACCTTAGGGCAGATGTTGTTAACCCAGACGCCATGTTGTGGTAACATATATCACCACCCACGGTATTCATAGTACTGTTGAAAAAAGACATGAGACAGCAGACAGGAACACTTATTAACTATAATTAAACTAAATAAACAAGACACACCATTATTGGACTAATACTGCTTTATTATTGGATTTCAGACATATATTTTAAATAAATATTTTAATAACTTAAAAAACAGCCTAGTAGTCACTACGGCTCAGGCTGTACATGAATATATTCCAACTTTAAAATGTATCCAACAACAACTAAACTAAACAGATTTGTCCCCCTTAGTATAATTTAAACTTTTTTTTTTTTTTTAAAACAAAGGTGACCATCCCACATAATTAGCAGCCGCGACAAAAAGAAAAGAAAAAAGGGGGGGGGGGGGTTGGGGAACACCACAGTCCTGTCTACTGAGGCGACTGAGAGCAAGGCTGACGGAACCCTACTTATATACCCCTAACTAACACTGGATTTTTCCAGAACCAACTGGTACCAGGCCCACAGGCCTAAAAAGTGTGGGAAAAGCACGTGTAGGCCGCGTGATGACCTCGTGCTCACCAAAAAAACGGGAAAAACAAGTTTTCCAGCTAACTAGGCCACGTGAGGACCAGCTTACACCTAAAGAGCCCTATTAGGTTCCCAAAAGGGGAACTTGAAACCGTCACTACTGATTTTATTAAGTCCTGCCTCTTTCCCATGAGAAAAGGGGGAATTGAAACCTTCTCCCACTTTTCTATCATTATTCCATCAAGTTAAACCATGGAATTCTCGGGGCGTGGCTGGATGTAGGAGCGATGCGAGAGTGAGTGAATGAGTGAGTGAACTTGCTCCCCCGCTCCATACCCCTCACCTATACCCGATACTGCCCGAGTGCCTAGCTCTTCTCCTACCCCGCTCGTGTACTTTGATGGCTCGTCACTGAGCCAGCTCGCTGGACTAGCAGAAAGTGCTATTCCCCCTCCTATCACCAACAACCTGTCCTTTGCAGCACTGCGGGCTCATTTCCAACATGTAGCCCCCCTCCTCTGTGAAACGGGTACAGCTGCAGGTACTGTCCCTTACCTTGCTGCGGGTGGCCCGTGGAGAGTCCGGACGGTGGTGTGGCGGAACCGCGGCGTGCAGTGAACGGTGTGAAAAGCGGTTTGAAAAGCACCGCTGTTGCTGTTGCCATAGTGCGGTGGTCAGCGGGGAAGAACAGAGCCGGGTCCCGTCGGAAGTCTCGCGAGACTACAGCTCCAGACAGAGCCAGACCTGAAGCGCTGTGGAGAGAGAGAACTTCGGTGTACTCTGCTGCCCCCTGCTGGGGAAAAAACAGACTGCAGCAAGTGTGTTCATCAGGAGACAACAGTTCCAGAGATGAAAAAAGAGACCCAGGTGACACACTGCCTTTCTAGATAGTATGGTTGTGGTTTGTATAGGGAGGTATGGTAGTTGGGAGGTCCCAACAATGGTGTGCAGTGTGGAGGTCACAGGTAGAGCCCCCAGGGGAGGCCCAGGAGGGCCAAGGGAGGGAGGGGGGTGTAGCGGGGGGAGGGAAAAGAGGGAGGGACGTATTAGGGAGAGAAGGGGGAGGGGGGCGGGGGTGAAATGGTTGGGTTACACACCACTATTAAGCGTTTGTTGACACTACTTACAATTGCAATTTCCCTATTTAGATTGTTTTCATTGTTTTTCTGTTTTAAGGTATGGCGAAGTGGGTAACGCTTTTTGTGGGCTCCCCCTTTTTTTTCTTTTTTTTTTTTCTCCTTTTTTTTTTGCCCTTCCTTTTACTGCTTCTTCAGTAACAGGGGAGTCGTATTACACTCTCACTTTTGTTTAAAGCAATGCCCCGGCGAGGTTTTTTATATAGTA
Source organism: Rana temporaria (assembly GCF_905171775.1). Taxonomy (NCBI): domain Eukaryota; kingdom Metazoa; phylum Chordata; class Amphibia; order Anura; family Ranidae; genus Rana; species Rana temporaria. The sequence goes on along the minus strand of NC_053489.1, from coordinate 686,687,978 downwards.
ACACACTATTCCTGGAAGAACGTGTTTTTTCTGGCTCTTTTTTTCAGTATATACAATTTTTTTGACTGATGTGTGTTTTTTTGGGCCTTCTCCACTCTCCTTTTACTACCGTCACCCCTTTTTTTTTTCTTTTTTTTTGTCCCGAAGATACAAACTGGGCAAAGGTCAAGGGTTGCTAAACTTAACTATAACACATGGTAGATAAGACGTTCTGTATAAAATCCCTGAATGTGCGTGGAATGAGGGACCCAACCAAGAGAGCAACTATTTTGGATATGTTGGGGGGGGGGAGGTGCCGGTCTGCTCTGTCTACAGGAGACACACTTAACTGCAAGTACAGATACACAGTTGAGCGGCCCAAAATTCTAGGCCATTTACCACTCGTATCACTCATCCTACTCTAGGGGAGTAAGCATACTGGTGGGGAAAGGACTGGTATTCTCCTGTAGAGAGAGCAGGGTAGATGATCAGGGAAGGTTTATTTTTTTATTCTGCCTAATTGAAAATAAACTATTTGTGATAGCTAGCGTTTATATTCCCCCCCCCATTTAAATTTGAAGTCTTGCATAAATTGATCGAGTTTACATTGGACAAACCAGGAATACCGATAGTTATTATAGGCGATTTTAATGAAGCCTTAGATAGGACCCAGGATAGATTCCCGCCAGGAAATAGACCTAAAACAAAAGGAGAGGACCGATTAGCGCTATTTTTGGATGAAGTGGGGCTATGTGACATTTGGCGTATGCGCTATCCGCAGGAACGTCAATACTCCTGTTTTTCCAAGACTCACCACACTTTATCCAGAATAGACATGGCGTTGGGTAACGAGGAGGCAGCATCACTAGTAATAAATATAGAATATGGCCCACGAGGAGTCTCTGATCACTCGCCGATCGAGCTGACAATAAAAACTAGGGGTAAATGGTACCCAAGAGAATGGAAAATTAGCCCTCACTGGCTCGAACTAATGAGTGAACACAGTATGGTGATGTCGGCTCTTAAAGAATTTATTCAGATAAATGAGGGAACTGCATCAGTGGGGGTGGTATGGGACTCCCTAAAAGCCTACCTCCGAGGCCTCCTAATCCAAAAGATAGCAGGGATTAAGAGGAAGAACAGGGAGGGAGAGAGTGAGACAAGGAATCAGTTGCTACAGGCAGAGAAGAGATACATTGAAACCCCAACCTCTCATAGCTTAAAAGAGTGGCTAGAAAAACAACAAATATACAAAATGACTATATTAAAAAGAACAGAGGGAAAACGAATTTTCCAGAAACAGAATCAGTTTGGAGAGGGAGAGCGAGTGGGGTGTTTATTATCTCTGCTTATTAGAACCAATGCCCCCCCCTCCACTGTTACAGCAGTTAAGTTATCAAACGGTGAAACCTCCTTCGATAAAACCGTGATATTAAATACCTTTAGAGAATTCTTTGTATCCCTTTATAGCTCCAAGAGAAGGGAGGGGACTGAAGGACTGGAAACATTTTTCCAGGGACTGCCCATCCCGACCCTATCGGAGGAAGAAAACATTAACATGGAGGCGCCAATTACTCTAGGAGAATTAAAACATGCAGTGGCGGGGATGTCAACTCAAAAGTCACCAGGCCCAGATGGGATGCCCGTAGAGATCTATAAAAGATATGGGGATATCCTGCTACCAGAACTCCTAAAGACATTAAATTGGGCATTGACTCACGGAATACTTCCCACCTCTATGACAGAAGCTACTATCATTGTCTTGCATAAGGAGGGGAAGGATCCAAGAGAGGCTTCATCGTATCGCCCTATCTCACATCCTACTGATGCCAAGATCTTGGCCAAAGTGTTAGCCACACGCCTTAACCGGTATATCCAAGCGCTTATACATCCTGACAAATCCGGCTTTATCCTCAATAGGTCAACCAGTACCAACATCAGGAGAGTGTTCCTGAATATGCAAATTCCAACAGAGGGAGAGGGCTCTAGAGCCGTCTTAGCCCTGGATGCTGCCAAGGCTTTTGACAGTCTGGAATGGGACTACCTATGGAAGGTCCTAGAGAAATTCGGGTTTGGCCCCAGGTTCATGAGTTGGGTGAAGTTGTTATACAATCAGCCAAGAGCAAAAATTAAAATCAACAACGAATTTTCAGAAATTTTTCAACTAGAGAGAGGAACGCGACAGGGCTGTCCCCTTTCTCCCCTACTGTTCGCTTTGGCAATGGAACCATTAGCCATTAAAATTAGGAAAACTAAAGATATACAGGGGTTCCACAGACAGACTATAGAGGATAAGATCGCACTGTTTGCGGACGATGTCCTCTTCTTTTTGGGAGACGTTGAAACCTTGTTAAAAAATGTGATCAAAGTAGTGGGCGAGTTTGGGCTATGCTCCGGGTTGGTCATTAATTGGGAAAAGTCAGTACTACTGCCAATTGACTCCCTTGAGCCCAGATACCTCATGGAATCCCTCAATTAAAAGTAGTAGTTACGATTAAATATCTCGGGATATGGATCACGAGGGACATTAATAGCTTTGTCCAAAATAACTTAATTCCTCTTTTGTCTAAATGGGAACATAAAAGAGACGCCTGGTGTAGACTACCATTATCCATAGCGGGACGATGTAATCTGATAAAGATGCTATGGTTACCCCAGTTACTATATATCCTCCATAACTCCCCAGTCTGGATAGCTCAAAAATGGTTCAAAAAGATAGAATCCCTCTTCAGAGAGTTAATTTGGAAGAAGGGACAAGCTAGAATTTGTCTCCAGACCATGCAGTTGCCAGCTAAAGAGGGGGGTATGGCAGTGCCTCACCCGAAAACATACTTTCTAGCCTCACAGCTACAACAGCTTGCGAACTGCGGACTGGAGGGAGGTGGAAACTCCGGTAGATTGATGCTAACTGGGGCACCACATAGGACAATAGTGGAGGCACTTGAGGCTGGTTCGTTCGTCCATAGATGTCCAACTATAAAACTAAGCCTTAAAGTGTGGCAAACAACAAAAGCCTTGATGGGCTACAAGGGAATAACAATATTCGCCCCCCTCTGGTGCAACCAAAACTTAAGAGAATTAAAAGACATTGAGAGATGTAAAGAATGGGAGAGACAAGGGATAAGCCGTTTAAACCAACTGTACAATGGAGAACAGATGAAATCCTTCGCAGACCTGCGACAGGAATTTAATATAACAATTAAAACATTTTACAGATATCTACAGATACGACATGCTATCCAAGCTCAGTTTGGGTTACAACCCATTGTATGGTCCTCAGCCCCTACCCTCCTGAAAATAACCTCTCCAAAAACAACCAAAGGCCTGATATCCGAGCTGTACTCTAGATTAGGAGCTAAAACAATAAGTAGGGCAGGCCCCATTAAGAGCAGGACAGGATGGGAGAAAGACTTAGGTCAAATGACCACAGAACAGTGGAGTGCGATCTTGATGAGGGGGGTATTGGTTTCGATCTCGCCATCTCAGAAGGTATCACACTTGTTTCTCTTGCATAGAGTATACTATACCCCCAGGAGAATGTTCAATCTCGGGTGGAGAAGTACTGACGAATGCCCAAGGTGCAGAGCGACAGGCAATCTTATCCACATGATGTGGAAATGCCCAAAGTTATTCAGATACTGGGAGGAGGTGGTTACCATAATAAATAAAACTTTTAAAATTAAGTTAGAAGCTGAGTCTAAGGCCCCATACACACGAGAGGATTTATCCGCAGATACGGTCCAGCGGACCGTATCCGCGGATAAATCCTCTCGAGGATTTCAGAGGATTTCTATGCGATGGCGTGTACACACCATCGCATTGAAATCCGCGCTGAAATCCTCTGCCGATGACGTGTCGCGCCGTCGCCGCTATTATGACGCGGCGACGGGCGCGACGCTGTCATATAAGGAATTCCACGCATGCGTCAAATCATTACGACGCGTGCGGGGAATCCCTTTAGACGGATGGATCCGGTAAGTCTGTACAGACGAGCGGATCCATCCGTTGGAATGGATTCCAGCAGATGGATTTGTTGAGCATGTCAGCAAATATCCATCTGCTGGAAATCCATCCCAGGGGAGATTTCTCTGCGGATAAATATCCGTTGGCGTGTACACACCATAGGATCTATCCGCAGAAACCCATTTGATGGGATTTATCTGTGGATAGATTCTATGGTGTGTATGGGGCCTAAGACATGCTTGTTAGGCAGCATAGAGGAGAATAGAGTGCCAGCCAGTTCCCTTGAAGTGGTATTGAGATGCCTCTTCCAGGCAAGGAAGATAATTGCGTTAAGGTGGCAGGCCCAGATGCCACCCACTGTTAAATCTTGGGTTGAAACTATTAACACAATGATTTGGAGTGAGAGAGTGACACTTACTCGACAGGGGGATTATAGTAAGTTTGTGAGGATGTGGAAACCCTCCACAAAAAAAAGATTCGACATTATAGAGAGAAAAGATTCAACATTATAGAGAGAAAAGATTCGACATTATAGACAGAAAAGATTCGACATTATAGACAGAAAAGATTTGACATTATAGAGAGAAAAGATCCGACATTATAGAATTATAGAGAGAAAAGATCCGACATTATAGAGAGAAAAGATCCGACATTATAGAGAGAAAAGATTCGACATTATAGAGAGAAAAGATTTGACATTATAGAGAGAAAAGATTCAACATTATAGAGAGAAAAGATTCAACATTATAGAGAGAAATGATTCGACATTATAGAGAGAAAAGATTTGACATAGAGAGAAAAGATTCAACATTATAGAGAGAAAAGATTCCACATTATAGAGAGAAAAGATTCCACATTATAGAGAGAAAAGATTCCACATTACAGAGAGAAAAGATTACACATTATAGAGATAAAAGATTCCACATTATAGAGAGAAAAGATTCCACATTATAAAGAGAAAAGATTCCACATTATAGGGACATGAAGATTCAATATTATAGAGAGAAAAGATTTGACATTATAGAGAGAAAAGATTCGACATAGAGGAAAGATTCAACATTATAGAGAGAAAAGATTCGACATTATAGAGAGGAAAGATTCAACATTATAGAGAGGAAAGATTCAACATTATAGAGAGAAAAGATTTGACATTATAGAGAGAAAAGATTCGACATTATAGACAGAAAAGATTCGACATTATAGAGAGAAAAGATTTGACATAGAGCGGAAAGATTCGATATTATAGAGAGGAAAGATTCAACATTATAGAGAGAAAAGATTTGACATTATAGAGAGAAAAGATTCGACATTATAGACAGAAAAGATTCGACATTATAGAGAGAAAAGATTTGACATAGAGAGGAAAGATTCGATATTATAGAGAGAAAAGATTACACATTATAGAGAGAAAAAATTCGACATTATAGAGAGAAAAGATTTGACATTATAGAGAGAAAAGATTCCACATTATAGGGACATGAAGATTCGATATTATAGAGAGAAAAGATCCGACATTATAGAGAGAAAAGATCCGACATTATAGAGAGAAAAGATTCAACATTATAGAGAGAAAAGATTCGACATTATAGAGAGAAAAGATTTGACATTATAGAGAGAAAAGATCCAACATTATAGAGAGGAAAGATCCAACATTATAGAGAGAAAAGATTCGACATTATAGAGAGAAAAGATTTGACATTATAGACAGAAAAGATTCGACATTATAGAGAGAAAAGATTCGACATTATAGAGAGAAAAGATTCGACATTATAGACAGAAAAGATTTGACATTATAGACAGAAAAGATTTGACATTATAGACAGGAAAGATCCGACCTTATAGAGAGAAAAGATTCCACATTATAGAGAAAAGATTCTACATTATAGAGAGAAAAGATCCGACATTATAGAGAGAAAAGATCCGACATTATAGAGAGAAAAGATTCAACATTATAGAGATAAAAGTTTCGACATTATAGAGAGGAAAGATTCAACATTATAGAGAGAAAAGATTCGACATAGAGAGGAAATATTCAACATTATAGAGAGAAAAGATTCGACATTATAGAAAGGAAAGATTCAGCATTATAGAGAGAAAAGATTTGACATTATAGAGAGGAAAGATTCAACATTATAGACAGAAAAGATTCGACATTATAGAGATAAAAGATTCGACATTATAGAGAGAAAAGATTCCACATTATAGACAGAAAAGATTCCACATTATAGAGAGAAAAGATTCGACATTATAGAGGGAAAAGATTCAACATTATAGAAAGAAAAGATTCAACATTATAGAGATAAAAGATTCGACATTATAGAGAGAAAAGATTCGACATTATAGACAGAAAAGATTCGACATTATAGAGAGGAAAGATTCGACATTATAGAGGGAAAAGATTCAACATTATAGAAAGAAAAGATTCAACATTATAGAGAGAAAAGTTTCAACATTATAGAGAGAAAAGATTCGACATTAAAGAGAGAAAAGATTCAACATTATAGAGAGAAAAGTTTCAACATTATAGAGAGAAAAGATTCGACATTAAATAGAGAAAAGATTCGACATTATAGAGAGAAAAGATTCGATATTATAGAGAGAAAAGATTCGACATTATAGAGAGAAAAGATTCAACATTATAGATAGAAAAGATTCGACATTATAGAGAGAAAAGATTTGACATTATAGAGAGAAAAGATTCGATATTATAGAGAGAAAAGATTCAACATTATAGAGATAAAAGATTCGACATTATAGAGAGAAAAGATTCGATATTATAGAGAGAAAAGATTCCACATTATAGAGAGGAAAGATTCCACATTATAGAGAGAAAAGATTAGACATTATAGAGAGAAAAAATTCGATATTATAGAGAGAAACGATTCAACATTATAGAGAGAAAAGATTCGATATTATAGAGAGAAAAGATTCGATATTATAGAGAGAAAAGATTCAACATTATAGAGAGAAAAGATTCGACATTATAGAGAGAAAAGATTAGACATTATAGAGAGAAAAGATTCGACATTATAGAGAGAAAAGATTCGACATTATAGAGAGAAAAGTTTCGACATTACAGAGAGAAAAGATTCCACATTATAGAGAGAAAAGATTCGACATTATAGAGAGAAAAGATTCCACATTGTAGAGAGAAAAGATTCCACATTATAGAGAGAAAACATTCGACATAGAAAGAAAAGATTCGACATTATAGAGAGAAAAGATTCGACATTATAGAGAGAACAGATTTGACATTATAGAGGGAAAAGATTCCACATTATAGAGAGAAAAGATTCCACATTATAGAGAGAAAAGATTCAACATTATAGAGAGAAAAGATTCGACATTATAGAGAGAAAAGATTCGACATTATAGAGAGAAAAGATTCGACATTATAGAGAGAAAAGATTCGACATTATAGAGAGAAAAGATTCGACATTATAGAGAGAAAAGATTCGACATTATAGACAGAAAAGATTCCACATTGTAGAGAGAAAAGATTCGACATTATAGAGAGAAAACATTCGACATAGAAAGAAAAGATTCGACATTATAGAGAGAAAAGATTCCACATTGTAGAGAGAAAAGATTCCACATTATAGAGAGAAAACATTCGACATAGAAAGAAAAGATTCGACATTATAGAGAGAAAAGATTCGACATTATAGAGAGAAAAGATTTGACATTATAGAGGGAAAAGATTCCACATTATAGAGAGAAAAGATTCCACATTATAGAGAGAAAAGATTCAACATTATAGAGAGAAAAGATTCGACATTATAGAGAGAAAAGATTCGACATTATAGAGAGAAAAGATTCGACATTATAGAGAGAAAAGATTCGACATTATAGAGAGAAAAGATTCGACATTATAGAGAGAAAAGATTCGACATTATAGACAGAAAAGATTCCACATTATAGAGAGAAAAGATTCGACATTATAGAGAGAAAACATTCGACATAGAAAGAAAAGATTCGACATTATAGAGAGAAAAGATTCGACATTATAGAGAGAAAAGATTTGACATTATAGAGGGAAAAGATTCCACATTATAGAGAGAAAAGATTCCACATTATAGAGAGAAAAGATTCCACATTATAGAGAGAAAAGATTTGACATTATAGAGAGAAAAGATTCGATATTATAGAGAGAAAAGATTCGACAGTATAGAGAGAAAATATTCGACATTATAGAGAAAAAAGATTCGATATTATAGAGAGAAAAGATTCAACATTATAGAGAGAAAAGATTCGACATTATAGAGAAAAAAGATTCGACATTATAGAGAGAAACGATTCGACATTATAGAGAGAAAAGATTCGACATAGAAAGAAAAGATTCGACATTATAGAGAGAAAAGATTCGACATTATAGAGAGAAAAGATTCGACATTATAGAGAGAAAAGATTCGACATTATAGAGAGAAAAGATTCGACATTATAGAGAGAAAAGATTCGACATTATAGGGACATGAAGATTCGATATTATAGAGAGAAAAGATTCGACATTATAGAGAGAAAAGATTCGACATTATAGAGAGGAAAGATTCAACATTATAGAGAGGAAAGATTCCACATTATATAGAGAAAAGATTCGACATTATAGAGAGAAATGATTTGACATTATAGAGAGAAAAGATTCGACATTATAGAGAGAAAAGATTCGACATTATAGAGAGAAAAGATTCCACATTATAGAGAGAAAAGATTCCACATTATAGGGACATGAAGATTCGATATTATAGAGAGAAAAGATCCGACATTATAGAGAGAAAAGATCCGACATTATAGAGAGAAAAGATTTGACATTATAGAGAGAAAAGATTCGACATTATAGAGAGAAAAGATTTGACATTATAGAGAGAAAAGATTTGACATTATAGAGAGGAAAGATCCAACATTATAGAGAGAAAAGATTTGACATTATAGAGAGAAAAGATTCGACATTATAGACAGAAAAGATTCGACATTATAGAGAGAAAAGATTCGACATTATAGAGAGAAAAGATCCGACATTATAGAGAGAAAAGATTCAAAATTATAGAGAGGAAAGATTCAACATTGAGAGAAAAGATTCAACATTATAGAGAGAAAAGATTCGACATTATAGACAGAAAAGATTCGACATTATAGACAGAAAAGATTTGACATTATAGACAGAAAAGATTCGACATTATAGAGAGAAAAGATCCGACATTATAGAGAGAAAAGATTCCACATTATAGAGAAAAGATTCGACATTATAGAGAGAAAAGATTCGATATTATAGAGAGAAAAGATTCGACATTATAGACAGAAAAGATTCGACATTATAGAGAGGAAAGATTCGACATTATAGAGGGAAAAGATTCAACATTATAGAAAGAAAAGATTCAACATTATAGAGAGAAAAGTTTCAACATTATAGAGAGAAAAGATTCGACATTAAAGAGAGAAAAGATTCAACATTATAGAGAGAAAAGTTTCAACATTATAGAGAGAAAAGATTCGACATTAAATAGAGAAAAGATTCGACATTATAGAGAGAAAAGATTCGATATTATAGAGAGAAAAGATTCGACATTATAGAGAGAAAAGATTCAACATTATAGATAGAAAAGATTCGACATTATAGAGAGAAAAGATTTGACATTATAGAGAGAAAAGATTCGATATTATAGAGAGAAAAGATTCAACATTATAGAGATAAAAGATTCGACATTATAGAGAGAAAAGATTCGATATTATAGAGAGAAAAGATTCCACATTATAGAGAGGAAAGATTCCACATTATAGAGAGAAAAGATTAGACATTATAGAGAGAAAAAATTCGATATTATAGAGAGAAACGATTCAACATTATAGAGAGAAAAGATTCGATATTATAGAGAGAAAAGATTCGATATTATAGAGAGAAAAGATTCAACATTATAGAGAGAAAAGATTCGACATTATAGAGAGAAAAGATTAGACATTATAGAGAGAAAAGATTCGACATTATAGAGAGAAAAGATTCGACATTATAGAGAGAAAAGTTTCGACATTACAGAGAGAAAAGATTCCACATTATAGAGAGAAAAGATTCGACATTATAGAGAGAAAAGATTCCACATTGTAGAGAGAAAAGATTCCACATTATAGAGAGAAAACATTCGACATAGAAAGAAAAGATTCGACATTATAGAGAGAAAAGATTCGACATTATAGAGAGAACAGATTTGACATTATAGAGGGAAAAGATTCCACATTATAGAGAGAAAAGATTCCACATTATAGAGAGAAAAGATTCAACATTATAGAGAGAAAAGATTCGACATTATAGAGAGAAAAGATTCGACATTATAGAGAGAAAAGATTCGACATTATAGAGAGAAAAGATTCGACATTATAGAGAGAAAAGATTCGACATTATAGAGAGAAAAGATTCGACATTATAGACAGAAAAGATTCCACATTGTAGAGAGAAAAGATTCGACATTATAGAGAGAAAACATTCGACATAGAAAGAAAAGATTCGACATTATAGAGAGAAAAGATTCCACATTGTAGAGAGAAAAGATTCCACATTATAGAGAGAAAACATTCGACATAGAAAGAAAAGATTCGACATTATAGAGAGAAAAGATTCGACATTATAGAGAGAACAGATTTGACATTATAGAGAGAAAAGATTCGACATTATAGAGAGAAAAGATTCGACATTATAGAGAGAAAAGATTCAACATTATAGAGAGAAAAGATTCGACATTATAGAGAGAAAAGATTCGACATTATAGAGAGAAAAGATTCGACATTATAGAGAGAAAAGATTCGACATTATAGAGAGAAAAGATTCGACATTATAGAGAGAAAAGATTCGACATTATAGACAGAAAAGATTCCACATTGTAGAGAGAAAAGATTCGACATTATAGAGAGAAAACATTCGACATAGAAAGAAAAGATTCGACATTATAGAGAGAAAAGATTCGACATTATAGAGAGAAAAGATTTGACATTATAGAGGGAAAAGATTCCACATTATAGAGAGAAAAGATTCCACATTATAGAGAGAAAAGATTCCACATTATAGAGAGAAAAGATTTGACATTATAGAGAGAAAAGATTCGATATTATAGAGAGAAAAGATTCGACAGTATAGAGAGAAAATATTCGACATTATAGAGAAAAAAGATTCGATATTATAGAGAGAAAAGATTCAACATTATAGAGAGAAAAGATTCGACATTATAGAGAGAAAAGATTCGACATTATAGAGAGAAACGATTCGACATTATAGAGAGAAAAGATTCGACATAGAAAGAAAAGATTCGACATTATAGAGAGAAAAGATTCGACATTATAGAGAGAAAAGATTCGACATTATAGAGAGAAAAGATTCGACATTATAGAGAGAAAAGATTCGACATTATAGAGAGAAAAGATTCGACATTATAGGGACATGAAGATTCGATATTATAGAGAGAAAAGATTCGACATTATAGAGAGAAAAGATTCGACATTATAGAGAGGAAAGATTCAACATTATAGAGAGAAAAGATTCCACATTATATAGAGAAAAGATTCGACATTATAGAGAGAAATGATTTGACATTATAGAGAGAAAAGATTCGACATTATAGAGAGAAAAGATTCGACATTATAGAGAGAAAAGATTCCACATTATAGAGAGAAAAGATTCCACATTATAGGGACATGAAGATTCGATATTATAGAGAGAAAAGATCCGACATTATAGAGAGAAAAGATCCGACATTATAGAGAGAAAAGATTTGACATTATAGAGAGAAAAGATTCGACATTATAGAGAGAAAAGATTTGACATTATAGAGAGAAAAGATTTGACATTATAGAGAGGAAAGATCCAACATTATAGAGAGAAAAGATTTGACATTATAGAGAGAAAAGATTCGACATTATAGACAGAAAAGATTCGACATTATAGAGAGAAAAGATTCGACATTATAGAGAGAAAAGATCCGACATTATAGAGAGAAAAGATTCAAAATTATAGAGAGAAAAGATTCAACATTGAGAGAAAAGATTCAACATTATAGAGAGAAAAGATTCGACATTATAGACAGAAAAGATTCGACATTATAGACAGAAAAGATTTGACATTATAGACAGAAAAGATTCGACATTATAGAGAGAAAAGATCCGACATTATAGAGAGAAAAGATTCCACATTATAGAGAAAAGATTCGACATTATAGAGAGAAAAGATCCGACATTATAGAGAGAAAAGATCCGACATTATAGAGAGAAAAGATTCAACATTATAGAGAGAAAAGATTCGACATTAAAGAGAGAAAAGATTCAACATTATAGAGAGAAAAGTTTCAACATTATAGAGAGAAAAGATTCGACATTAAAGAGAGAAAAGATTCGACATTATAGAGAGAAAAGATTCGATATTATAGAGAGAAAAGATTCGACATTATAGAGAGAAAAGATTCGACATTATAGAGAGAAAAGATTCGACATTATAGAGATAAAAGATTCGACATTATAGAGAGAAAAGATTCGACATTATAGAGAGAAAAGATTCGATATTATAGAGAGAAAAGATTCAACATTATAGAGATAAAAGATTCGACATTATAGAGAGAAAAGATTCGATATTATAGAGAGAAAAGATTCCACATTATAGAGAGGAAAGATTCCACATTATAGAGAGAAAAGATTAGACATTATAGAGAGAAAAGATTCGACATTATAGAGAGAAAAGATTTGACATTATAGAGAGAAAAGATTTGACATTATAGAGAGAAAAAATTCGATATTATAGAGAGAAAAGATTCGATATTATAGAGAGAAAAGATTCAACATTATAGAGAGAAAAGATTCGACATTATAGAGAGAAAAGATTCGACATTATAGAGAGAAAAGATTCGACATTATAGAGAGAAAAGATTTGACATTATAGAGAGAAAAGATTCGACATTATAGAGAGAAAAGATTCCACATTATAGAGAGAAAAGATTCGACATTATAGAGAGACAAGATTCGACATTATAGAGAGAAAAGATTCGACATTATAGAAAGAAAACATTCGACATAGAAAGAAAACATTCGACATTATAGAGAGAAAAGATTCCACATTATAGAGAGAAAAGATTCGACATTATAGAGAGAAAAGATTCCACATAATAGAGAGAAAAGATTCGACATTATAGAGAGAAAAGATTCGATATTATAGAGAGAAAAGATTCGACATTATAGAGAGAAAAGATCCGACATTATAGAGAGAAAAGATTCGACATTATAGAGAAAAAAGATTCGATATTATAGAGAGAAAAGATTCAACATTATAGAGAGAAAAGATTCGACATTATAGAGAGAAAAGATTCGACATTATAGAGAGAAAAGATTCGACATTATAGAGAGAAAAGATTCGACATAGAAAGAAAAGATTCAACATTATAGAGAGAAAAGATTCGACATTATAGAGAGAAAAGATTCGACATTATAGAGAGAAAAGATTCGACATTATAGAGAGAAAAGATTCGACATTATAGAGAGAAACGATTCGACATTATAGAGAGAAAAGATTCGACATAGAAAGAAAAGATTCGACATTATAGAGAGAAAAGATTCGACATTATAGAGAGAAAAGATTCGACATTATAGAGAGAAAAGATTCGACATTATAGAGAGAAAAGATTCGACATTATAGAGAGAAAAGATTCGACATTATAGAGAGAAAAGATTCGACATTATAGAGAGAAAAGATTCGACATTATAGGGACATGAAGATTCGATATTATAGAGAGAAAAGATTCGACATTATAGAGAGAAAAGATTCGACATTATAGAGAGGAAAGATTCAACATTATAGAGAGGAAAGATTCCACATTATATAGAGAAAAGATTCGACATTATAGAGAGAAATGATTTGACATTATAGAGAGAAAAGATTCGACATTATAGAGAGAAAAGATTCGACATTATAGAGAGAAAAGATTCCACATTATAGAGAGAAAAGATTCCACATTATAGGGACATGAAGATTCGATATTATAGAGAGAAAAGATCCGACATTATAGAGAGAAAAGATCCGACATTATAGAGAGAAAAGATTTGACATTATAGAGAGAAAAGATTCGACATTATAGAGAGAAAAGATTTGACATTATAGAGAGAAAAGATTTGACATTATAGAGAGGAAAGATCCAACATTATAGAGAGAAAAGATTTGACATTATAGAGAGAAAAGATTCGACATTATAGACAGAAAAGATTCGACATTATAGAGAGAAAAGATTCGACATTATAGAGAGAAAAGATCCGACATTATAGAGAGAAAAGATTCAAAATTATAGAGAGGAAAGATTCAACATTGAGAGAAAAGATTCAACATTATAGAGAGAAAAGATTCGACATTATAGACAGAAAAGATTCGACATTATAGACAGAAAAGATTTGACATTATAGAGAGAAAAGATTCGACATTATAGAGAGGAAAGATTCGACATTATAGAGAGAAAAGATCCGACATTATAGAGAGAAAAGATTCCACATTATAGAGAAAAGATTCGACATTATAGAGAGAAAAGATCCGACATTATAGAGAGAAAAGATCCGACATTATAGAGAGAAAAGATTCAACATTATAGAGAGAAAAGATTCGACATTAAAGAGAGAAAAGATTCAACATTATAGAGAGAAAAGTTTCAACATTATAGAGAGAAAAGATTCGACATTAAAGAGAGAAAAGATTCGACATTATAGAGAGAAAAGATTCGATATTATAGAGAGAAAAGATTCGACATTATAGAGAGAAAAGATTCGACATTATAGATAGAAAAGATTCGACATTATGGAGATAAAAGATTCGACATTATAGAGAGAAAAGATTCGACATTATAGAGAGAAAAGATTCGATATTATAGAGAGAAAAGATTCAACATTATAGAGATAAAAGATTCGACATTATAGAGAGAAAAGATTCGATATTATAGAGAGAAAAGATTCCACATTATAGAGAGGAAAGATTCCACATTATAGAGAGAAAAGATTAGACATTATAGAGAGAAAAGATTCGACATTATAGAGAGAAAAGATTTGACATTATAGAGAGAAAAGATTTGACATTATAGAGAGAAAAAATTCGATATTATAGAGAGAAAAGATTCGATATTATAGAGAGAAAAGATTCAACATTATAGAGAGAAAAGATTAGACATTATAGAGAGAAAAGATTCGACATTATAGAGAGAAAAGATTCGACATTATAGAGAGAAAAGATTTGACATTATAGAGAGAAAAGATTCGACATTATAGAGAGAAAAGATTCCACATTATAGAGAGAAAAGATTCGACATTATAGAGAGACAAGATTCGACATTATAGAGAGAAAAGATTCGACATTATAGAAAGAAAACATTCGACATAGAAAGAAAACATTCGACATTATAGAGAGAAAAGATTCCACATTATAGAGAGAAAAGATTCGACATTATAGAGAGAAAAGATTCCACATAATAGAGAGAAAAGATTCGACATTATAGAGAGAAAAGATTCGATATTATAGAGAGAAAAGATTCGACATTATAGAGAGAAAAGATCCGACATTATAGAGAGAAAAGATTCGACATTATAGAGAAAAAAGATTCGATATTATAGAGAGAAAAGATTCAACATTATAGAGAGAAAAGATTCGACATTATAGAGAGAAAAGATTCGACATTATAGAGAGAAAAGATTCGACATTATAGAGAGAAAAGATTCGACATAGAAAGAAAAGATTCAACATTATAGAGAGAAAAGATTCGACATTATAGAGAGAAAAGATTCGACATTATAGAGAGAAAAGATTCCACATTATAGAGAGAAAAGATTCCACATTATAGAGAGAAAAGATTCCACATTATAGAGAGAAAAGATTCGACATAGAAAGAAAAGATTCGACATTATAGAGAGAAAAGATTCGACATTATAGAGAGAAAAGATTCGACATTATAGAGAGAAAAGATTCGACATTATAGAGAGAAAAGATTCGACATTATAGAGAGAAAAGATTCGACATTATAGAGAGAAAAGATTCGACATTATAGAGAGAAAAGATTCCACATTATAGAGAGAAAAGATTCGACATTATAGAGAGAAAAGATTCGACATTATAGAGAGAAAAGATTCGACATTATAGAGAGAAAAGATTCGACATTATAGAGAGAAAAGATTCGACATTATAGACAGAAAAGATTCCACATTGTAGAGAGAAAAGATTCGACATTATAGAGAGAAAACATTCGACATAGAAAGAAAAGATTCGACATTATAGAGAGAAAAGATTCCACATTGTAGAGAGAAAAGATTCCACATTATAGAGAGAAAACATTCGACATAGAAAGAAAAGATTCGACATTATAGAGAGAAAAGATTCGACATTATAGAGAGAACAGATTTGACATTATAGAGGGAAAAGATTCCACATTATAGAGAGAAAAGATTCCACATTATAGAGAGAAAAGATTCAACATTATAGAGAGAAAAGATTCGACATTATAGAGAGAAAAGATTCGACATTATAGAGAGAAAAGATTCGACATTATAGAGAGAAAAGATTCGACATTATAGAGAGAAAAGATTCGACATTATAGAGAGAAAAGATTCGACATTATAGACAGAAAAGATTCCACATTGTAGAGAGAAAAGATTCGACATTATAGAGAGAAAACATTCGACATAGAAAGAAAAGATTCGACATTATAGAGAGAAAAGATTCGACATTATAGAGAGAAAAGATTTGACATTATAGAGGGAAAAGATTCCACATTATAGAGAGAAAAGATTCCACATTATAGAGAGAAAAGATTCCACATTATAGAGAGAAAAGATTTGACATTATAGAGAGAAAAGATTCGATATTATAGAGAGAAAAGATTCGACAGTATAGAGAGAAAATATTCGACATTATAGAGAAAAAAGATTCGATATTATAGAGAGAAAAGATTCAACATTATAGAGAGAAAAGATTCGACATTATAGAGAGAAAAGATTCGACATTATAGAGAGAAACGATTCGACATTATAGAGAGAAAAGATTCGACATAGAAAGAAAAGATTCGACATTATAGAGAGAAAAGATTCGACATTATAGAGAGAAAAGATTCGACATTATAGAGAGAAAAGATTCGACATTATAGAGAGAAAAGATTCGACATTATAGAGAGAAAAGATTCGACATTATAGAGAGAAAAGATTCGACATTATAGAGAGAAAAGATTCGACATTATAGGGACATGAAGATTCGATATTATAGAGAGAAAAGATTCGACATTATAGAGAGAAAAGATTCGACATTATAGAGAGGAAAGATTCAACATTATAGAGAGGAAAGATTCCACATTATATAGAGAAAAGATTCGACATTATAGAGAGAAATGATTTGACATTATAGAGAGAAAAGATTCGACATTATAGAGAGAAAAGATTCGACATTATAGAGAGAAAAGATTCCACATTATAGAGAGAAAAGATTCCACATTATAGGGACATGAAGATTCGATATTATAGAGAGAAAAGATCCGACATTATAGAGAGAAAAGATCCGACATTATAGAGAGAAAAGATTTGACATTATAGAGAGAAAAGATTCGACATTATAGAGAGAAAAGATTTGACATTATAGAGAGAAAAGATTCCACATTATAGAGAGGAAAGATCCAACATTATAGAGAGAAAAGATTCGACATTATAGAGAGAAAAGATTCGACATTATAGACAGAAAAGATTCGACATTATAGAGAGAAAAGATTCGACATTATAGAGAGAAAAGATCCGACATTATAGAGAGAAAAGATTCAAAATTATAGAGAGGAAAGATTCAACATTGAGAGAAAAGATTCAACATTATAGAGAGAAAAGATTCGACATTATAGACAGAAAAGATTCGACATTATAGACAGAAAAGATTTGACATTATAGACAGAAAAGATTCGACATTATAGAGAGAAAAGATCCGACATTATAGAGAGAAAAGATTCCACATTATAGAGAAAAGATTCGACATTATAGAGAGAAAAGATCCGACATTATAGAGAGAAAAGATCCGACATTATAGAGAGAAAAGATTCAACATTATAGAGAGAAAAGATTCGACATTAAAGAGAGAAAAGATTCAACATTATAGAGAGAAAAGTTTCAACATTATAGAGAGAAAAGATTCGACATTAAAGAGAGAAAAGATTCGACATTATAGAGAGAAAAGATTCGATATTATAGAGAGAAAAGATTCGACATTATAGAGAGAAAAGATTCGACATTATAGATAGAAAAGATTCGACATTATGGAGATAAAAGATTCGACATTATAGAGAGAAAAGATTCGACATTATAGAGAGAAAAGATTCGATATTATAGAGAGAAAAGATTCAACATTATAGAGATAAAAGATTCGACATTATAGAGAGAAAAGATTCGACATTATAGAGAGAAAAGATTCCACATTATAGAGAGGAAAGATTCCACATTATAGAGAGAAAAGATTAGACATTATAGAGAGAAAAGATTCGACATTATAGAGAGAAAAGATTTGACATTATAGAGAGAAAAGATTTGACATTATAGAGAGAAAAAATTCGATATTATAGAGAGAAAAGATTCGATATTATAGAGAGAAAAGATTCAACATTATAGAGAGAAAAGATTCGACATTATAGAGAGAAAAGATTAGACATTATAGAGAGAAAAGATTCGACATTATAGAGAGAAAAGATTCGACATTATAGAGAGAAAAGATTCGACATTATAGAGAGAAAAGATTCCACATTATAGAGAGAAAAGATTCGACATTATAGAGAGACAAGATTCGACATTATAGAGAGAAAAGATTCGACATTATAGAAAGAAAACATTCGACATAGAAAGAAAACATTCGACATTATAGAGAGAAAAGATTCCACATTATAGAGAGAAAAGATTCGACATTATAGAGAGAAAAGATTCCACATAATAGAGAGAAAAGATTCGACATTATAGAGAGAAAAGATTCGATATTATAGAGAGAAAAGATTCGACATTATAGAGAGAAAAGATCCGACATTATAGAGAGAAAAGATTCGACATTATAGAGAAAAAAGATTCGATATTATAGAGAGAAAAGATTCAACATTATAGAGAGAAAAGATTCGACATTATAGAGAGAAAAGATTCGACATTATAGAGAGAAAAGATTCGACATTATAGAGAGAAAAGATTCGACATAGAAAGAAAAGATTCAACATTATAGAGAGAAAAGATTCGACATTATAGAGAGAAAAGATTCGACATTATAGAGAGAAAAGATTCGACATTATAGAGAGAAAAGATTCGACATTATAGAGAGAAACGATTCGACATTATAGAGAGAAAAGATTCGACATAGAAAGAAAAGATTCGACATTATAGAGAGAAAAGATTCGACATTATAGAGAGAAAAGATTCGACATTATAGAGAGAAAAGATTCGACATTATAGAGAGAAAAGATTCGACATTATAGAGAGAAAAGATTCGACATTATAGAGAGAAAAGATTCGACATTATAGAGAGAAAAGATTCGACATTATAGGGACATGAAGATTCGATATTATAGAGAGAAAAGATTCGACATTATAGAGAGAAAAGATTCGACATTATAGAGAGGAAAGATTCAACATTATAGAGAGGAAAGATTCCACATTATATAGAGAAAAGATTCGACATTATAGAGAGAAAAGATTCGACATTATAGAGAGAAAAGATTCGACATTATAGAGAGAAAAGATTCGACATTATAGAGAGAAAAGATTCCACATTATAGAGAGAAAAGATTCCACATTATAGGGACATGAAGATTCGATATTATAGAGAGAAAAGATCCGACATTATAGAGAGAAAAGATCCGACATTATAGAGAGAAAAGATTCGACATTATAGAGAGAAAAGATTCGACATTATAGAGAGAAAAGATTCGACATTATAGAGAGAAAAGATTCGACATTATAGAGAGGAAAGATTCAACATTATAGAGAGAAAAGATTTGACATTATAGAGAGAAAAGATTCGACATTATAGACAGAAAAGATTCGACATTATAGAGAGAAAAGATTCGACATTATAGAGAGAAAAGATCCGACATTATAGAGAGAAAAGATTCAAAATTATAGAGAGGAAAGATTCAACATTGAGAGAAAAGATTCAACATTATAGAGAGAAAAGATTCGACATTATAGACAGAAAAGATTCGACATTATAGACAGAAAAGATTTGACATTATAGAGAGAAAAGATTCGACATTATAGAGAGGAAAGATTCGACATTATAGAGAGAAAAGATCCGACATTATAGAGAGAAAAGATTCCACATTATAGAGAAAAGATTCGACATTATAGAGAGAAAAGATCCGACATTATAGAGAGAAAAGATCCGACATTATAGAGAGAAAAGATTCAACATTATAGAGAGAAAAGATTCGACATTAAAGAGAGAAAAGATTCAACATTATAGAGAGAAAAGTTTCAACATTATAGAGAGAAAAGATTCGACATTAAAGAGAGAAAAGATTCGACATTATAGAGAGAAAAGATTCGATATTATAGAGAGAAAAGATTCGACATTATAGAGAGAAAAGATTCGACATTATAGATAGAAAAGATTCGACATTATGGAGATAAAAGATTCGACATTATAGAGAGAAAAGATTCGACATTATAGAGAGAAAAGATTCGATATTATAGAGAGAAAAGATTCAACATTATAGAGATAAAAGATTCGACATTATAGAGAGAAAAGATTCGATATTATAGAGAGAAAAGATTCCACATTATAGAGAGGAAAGATTCCACATTATAGAGAGAAAAGATTAGACATTATAGAGAGAAAAGATTCGACATTATAGAGAGAAAAGATTTGACATTATAGAGAGAAAAGATTTGACATTATAGAGAGAAAAAATTCGATATTATAGAGAGAAAAGATTCGATATTATAGAGAGAAAAGATTCAACATTATAGAGAGAAAAGATTCGACATTATAGAGAGAAAAGATTCGACATTATAGAGAGAAAAGATTCGACATTATAGAGAGAAAAGATTTGACATTATAGAGAGAAAAGATTCGACATTATAGAGAGAAAAGATTCCACATTATAGAGAGAAAAGATTCGACATTATAGAGAGAAAAGATTCGACATTATAGAGAGAAAAGATTCGACATTATAGAAAGAAAACATTCGACATAGAAAGAAAACATTCGACATTATAGAGAGAAAAGATTCCACATTATAGAGAGAAAAGATTCGACATTATAGAGAGAAAAGATTCCACATAATAGAGAGAAAAGATTCGACATTATAGAGAGAAAAGATTCGATATTATAGAGAGAAAAGATTCGACATTATAGAGAGAAAAGATCCGACATTATAGAGAGAAAAGATTCGACATTATAGAGAAAAAAGATTCGATATTATAGAGAGAAAAGATTCAACATTATAGAGAGAAAAGATTCGACATTATAGAGAGAAAAGATTCGACATTATAGAGAGAAAAGATTCGACATTATAGAGAGAAAAGATTCGACATAGAAAGAAAAGATTCAACATTATAGAGAGAAAAGATTCGACATTATAGAGAGAAAAGATTCGACATTATAGAGAGAAAAGATTCCACATTATAGAGAGAAAAGATTCCACATTATAGAGAGAAAAGATTCCACATTATAGAGAGAAAAGATTCGACATAGAAAGAAAAGATTCGACATTATAGAGAGAAAAGATTCGACATTATAGAGAGAAAAGATTCGACATTATAGAGAGAAAAGATTCGACATTATAGAGAGAAAAGATTCGACATTATAGAGAGAAAAGATTCGACATTATAGAGAGAAAAGATTCCACATTATAGAGAGAAAAGATTCCACATTATAGAGAGAAAAGATTCGACATTATAGAGAGAAAAGATTCGACATTATAGAGAGACATTATCTCTATAATGTGGAATCTTTCCACCATGAGCCTTCAATGACAGATTCAACCTTAATTCATTCGGATTTTCGGATGAATGCATTTTTTCAACGCAACAAAATAAATAAAAACAAATTTCAGGAGTAACTAAATAAATTTATTTTTCAGACGAAATTCCAAAACAAAATATTTCTGTGTGCACATGTCTAATCCCTACAAGTTTGAGAAAATATGGACCCCCCCCCCGAGTTACATCTTTCTTTCCTCCAAATCTTGATAGATCCCTTTTACATTTGTAATGAACTCTTATACAATTTCTTATTCTTATTTTCTCTCCTGATCAACTTTTCTCATACTGGAATTTTCCTCCTGACCCCCCTTCATTTTTTATGTCAATATTTTTTCTTTGTACGTTGCAATTTTATTTATTGTATAAATTGTATACAATGGGCCAGATCCACGAAGCGCGGCACTTCTTTACGGCCGCCGTAACTTACAGCGTATTTCCCGTATTCTCAAAGAATTTGCGCCGTAAGTTACAGCGGCGTAGTGTAACTGTGTCGGCGTAAGGGTGCGCAATTCAAATGGATGAGATGGGGGGCGTGTTTTATGGTAATACGTCTTGACCCAACGTAAATTACGTTTTTTCTGAACGGCGAATGCGCCGTCCGTGGGGGTATCCCAGTGAGCATTCTCGAAATTAACCCGCAACAAGCCAATGCTTATGACGTGAACGTCATTCTACGCAAAGCCCTATTCGCGAACAACTTACGCAAACGACGTAAAATGTAAAAAATTTTACGCAGGAAAACGACGGCCATACTTAACATAGGATACGCCTCATATAGCAGGGGTAACTATACGCCGAAAAAAGCCTCACGGAAACGACGTAAAAAAATTGCGCCGGCCGGACGTACGTTCGTGGATCGCCGTATCTAGCTAATTTGCATACTCAACGTGGAAATCGACGGAAACGCCACCTAGCGGCCAGCGTAAATATGCACCTTAGATCCGACGGCGTACTAAGACGTACGCCAGTCGGATCTAGCCCAGCTTCAGGCGTAGCTTTGTTTTGTGGATAGAAAACAAAGATACGCCGGAGCAAAGTAGAAGTTACGCAGCGTATCAATAGATACGCCAGCGTAAACGCTTTGTGGATCTGGCCCAATGTTGTCATTTATCTTTTTCTATTCCGAAAAAAAACAAAACAGAAAAGCTAAATGGAGAAGGGGGAGGGGTAACTTAGGTGTGATTATGAATATCTAAGGGTTAATAAGGGCTTACATAGGATTTCATTTTATGTAAAAAATGTATAAGGTTTTCTTTAACCACTTCAGCCCCGGAAGGATTTACCCCCTTCCTGACCGGGCCATTTTTTGCGTAGTTTTAACTGACAATTGCGCGGTCGTGCGACGTGGCTCCCAAACAAAATTGGCGTCCTTTTTTTCCCCACACAAATAGAGCTTTCTTTTGGTGGCGTTTGATCACCTCTGCGGTTTTTATTTGTTGCGCTATAAACAAAAATAGAGCGACAATTTTGAAAAAAAAGCAATATTATTTACTTTTTGCTATAATAAATATCCCCCAAAAAATATATAAAAAAACATTTTTTTTCCTCAGTTTAGGCCGATACGTATTCTTCTACATATTTTTGGTAAAAAAAATTGCAATAGGCGTTTATTTATTTGTTTTGCGCAAAGTTTATAGCGTTTACAAAATAAGGGATAGTTTTATGGCATTTTTTGTATTATTATTTTTTTACTAGTAATGGCGGCGATCTGCGTTTTTTTTTATCGTGACTGCGACTTTATGGCGGACACATCGGACACTTTTGACACATTTTTGGGATCCTTGTCATTCATACAGCGATCAGTGCTATAAAAATGCACTGATTACTATGTAAATGTCACTAGGGGGCGATCAAGGGGTTAACTGTGTGTTCCCGTATGTGTGGGGATTGGACTAACTAGGAGAGATGACAAATCGCTGTTTCTATTTTGTAGAAACACATGATCTGTCTTCTCTCCTCAGACAGCACAGGGATTTGTTTACACACACAAATCCCTGTGCTGGCTCCCGTGCACGCGACTGCACGTGGCCGGCGGCGATCGTTCCTGCCACCGAATGCACACCTGCAGCGGGTGTGCACGCGCCCTCTGGTGGCTCTTAAAGGGGCGATGTATGGGTACAGGATTTTGCGCAGACGTGCGACTTTGCCGACTTAAATTGGCATGAGCTGGTCAGCAAGTGTTCTCCTCCCTCTGCGATATGCAGGAGTCACTTCTGTCAAGTTATGCCAACACTACAAAAGCTTGGGGATGGCCCGGCCCCCCACCAGCACACAGAAGACTATTGACACCTGTAGATGTTCATATTTCCCTATCAGACTGTATAGAGAGGGGGTGTGCCAATCCCCTCACCTCAGGTCTCAGATTACACTAAGCTTCCTGCTTTATGCAGTACAGCGTGTGACATTAGGGGGGTGGCCCGGCCCCCCTCCAGCACACAGAAGATGATTGACACCTGTAGGTGTTCATATTTCCCTGTCAGACTGTATAGAGAGGGGGTGTGCCAATCCCCTCCCCTCAGGTCTCAGATTACACTAAGCTTCCTGCTTTATGCAGTACAGTGTGTTACATTAGGAGGGTGACCCGGCCCCCCACCAGCACACAGAAGATGATTGACATCTGTAGATGTTCATATTTCCCTATCAGACTGTATAGAGAGGGGGTGTGCCAATCCCCTCACCTCAGGTCTCAGATTACACTAAGCTTCCTGCTTTATGCAGTACAGAGTGTGACATTAGGGGGGTGGCCCGGCCCCCCTCCAGCACACAGAAGATGATTGACATCTGTAGATGTTCATATTTCCCTATCAGACTGTATAGAGAAGGGGTGTGCCAATCCCCTCCCCTCAGGTCTCAGATTACACTAAGCTTCCTGCTTTATGCAGTACAGTGTGTGACATTATAGGGGGGTGGCCCGGCCCCCCACCAGCACACAGAAGATGATTGACACCTGTAGGTGTTCATATTTCCCTGTCAGACTGTATAGAGAGGGGGTGTGCCAATCCCCTCCCCTCAGGTCTCAGATTACACTAAGCTTCCTGCTTTATGCAGTACAGTGTGTGACATCAGGGGGGTGGCCCGGCCCCCCTCCAGCACACAGAAGATGATTGACATCTGTAGATGTTCATATTTCTCTATCAGACTGTATAGAGAGGGGGTGTGCCAATCATCTCCCCTCAGGTCTCAGATTACACTAAGCTTCCTGCTTTATGCAGTACAGTCTGTGACATCAGGGGGGTGGCCCGCCCCCCTCCAGCACCCAGAAGATGATTGACACCTGTAGGTGTGCATATTTCCCTATCAGACTGTATAGGGAGGGGGTGTGCTGATTCCCTCTCCTCAGATCTCAGATTACACTCAGCTTCCTGCTTTGCTAGAGCTGTGAAAATAGCCTTTTATCTGAGTGTTTTAGAAGTCTGTAGAGGAGAGAGGGCTGCAAATAAACAGGTACCACCTATGTAGGAGGATTTGTTTAATCCCTGTATCACCTGAGGCCAGTCACTTATCTGGGGATATGGAGGGTTTGCAGCCACTTTAAATGATGTCATACACAGATGTGAGGTCACACCTTGGATCTACATATGACTGAAATAGTAGAAGCAAATAAAAAATACAACGTAACATTGTTAACTGCTTCCCGACCGCCGCAAGCCGATGTACATCGGCAGAATGACACGGGCAGGCAAACGGGCATACCTGTACGTCCCTTTGAATTAGCTGTCCATGCCCCCACCGCTGCGTGCCTCGGGAGCAGGACCGCTGATAGGGGGGACCACCAGCCCTCCTGTAGGGGGCCCAGGCACACAGAGGGGCCCAAACAGCAGGAGGAATCAGAAAGATGCTCCGCGTTGCTCTCTGCAGCAGCTGAAAGCCGGTTTCTCTTCCTCCCGTCGGCATTCAGCTGCTGCAGGGAGAGACACAGAGCATCGTTCCTTTATTTACTTCCCCCGCACCGATTCCCCTCCCTGGTCTGCCCACTTCTGATCCTCCCATGTGCCCCTCTGTCACTGTGCCAAGCCCCCTCCCGTGGCACTGCCAGCTTCCCTGTCCTGTAAAAAATGTATTTTTAACAGTGTAATAAATAATGTTTAAAAAAAATTATAAATATTTTAAATCCAAATGTAAAAAAAATATTTAAAAACGGCTAATTCTCACAGGTTTTTTGTTAGGTTTGTATTAGCTAATAATACTTTTAGGGCCAGATTCTCAAAAGAGATACGCCGGCGTATCGCCTGATACGCCGTCGTATCTCTGAGTCCGCCCGTCGTATCTATGCGACTGATTCTTAGAATCAGTTACTCATAGATAACCATTAGATCCGACAGGCGTAAGGCTCTTACGCTGTCGGATCTTAAATGCAATTTTTTTTTTTCGCCGCTAGGTGTCGCCGACGTCGTTTTCCCGATCGAGTATGCAAATTAGCAAAATACGCGAATTCCCGAACGTACGCCCGACCGACGCAGTGAAGTTACGACGTTTACGTAAGATTTGCGACGCGTAAAGTTGCCCCTGGGTATATGAGGCGCAGTCAATGTTAAGTATGGCCGTCGTTCCCGCGCCGAAATGTGAAAATTTTGCGTAAGTCGTCCGTGAATGGCGCTGGACGCCATTTACGTTAACGTCGAAACCAATGACGTCCTTGCGACGTCATTTAGCGCAATGCACGTCGGGAAATTTTAGGGACGGCGCATGCGCAGTACGTTCGGCGCGGGAACGCGCCTAATTTAAATGATCCACGCCCCCTATCCGGATCATTTGAATTAGGCGGGCTTGCGCCAGAGGATTTACGCTACGCCGCTGCATCTTGACAGGCAAGTGCTTTGTGAATCAAGCACTTGCCCGTAAAACTTAACGCGTAACGTAAATGACATACGTTACGCCGCCGCAAAGATGCGGCGATCTACAAGAATCTGGCCCTTAGTGTATTTTTAGTGAAAATATTGCTTTGATTTATTGGGGGGGCGTCTGCCAGGTAGGCTGTACGGGGCCCCATAATTTCTCACAGCAGCCCTGCTCGGGAGTGTGCTCGCGGGTCCCGGGAACTTGATGTTCGCAGGCGGACCACGATTGTGTTGTGGAGAAGCAGAAGGGAGAGATGCCTATGTAAACAAGGCATTTTCCTGTTCTGCCTAGTGACATGACAGTGATCTTCTGCTCCCTGTGATCGGGAGTAGTGATCAGTGACTTGTCACTTGTAGCCCACCCCCCCCCCACAGTTAGAATCACTCCCTAGGACACACGTAACCCCTTCTTTGCCCCCTAGTGTTTAACCCCCTTCACTGCCAGTGTCATTTATACACTATTCATATCACTAATTGCTGTATAAATGTGAATGGTCCCAAAAATGTGTCTGACGCAATGTCGCAGTCCCGCTAAAAATCACAGCCCGCTGCCATTACCAGTAAAAAAATAAAATAATCAAAAATGCTATAAAACTATCCCTAATTTGTAGACGCTATGGGCCAGATTCACAGAGCGAGTATGCCGGCATATCTACTGATACGCCGGCGTACTTTCAAATTTGCCGCGTCGTATCTTTAGTTTGAATCCTCGAACCAAGATACGACGGCTTCTGGCTTCGATCCGACAGGCGTACACCTTCGGATTGTAGGTGCAATACTTTCGGCGCCCGCTGGGTGGAGTTTGCGTCGTTTTCCGCGTCGGGTATGCTAATTAGCTTTTTCCGTCGATCCACGAAGGTACGCGTGACCGTCGCATTCTCTTACGTCCTCGCTAGTCGGCTTTTCCCGGCGTATAGTTAAAGCTGCTATTTTGCGGCTTATAGATAGACTTGCCATGTTAAGTATGGCCGTCGTTCCCGCGTCGAAATTTGAATTTTTTTTTTTGCGGAAGTCGTCCGTAAATAGGAAAGGACGTAACCCACGTCTAAGTTAAAAAAAATGACGTCGGTGCGAGGTCATTTCGTGCAAAGCACGGCGGGAAATTTCAAAACGGAGCATGCGCAGTAAAATTTGCGGGGGAACGCGCTTCGTTTAAATGAATCACGCCCCCTACCCACCGATTTGAATTACGCGCCGAGAGATACACTACTCCGCCGTAACTTATGGCGCGAAATGTTCCTGGAATCGACTTAGAGCCAGGTAAGATACGGCGGCGTAGCGTATCTCTAATACGCTGCGCCTTTCTAAATGTATCTGAATCTGGCCCTATAACTTTTGCGCAAACCATTTAATAAACGCTTATTGCGATTTTTTTTTTTACCAAAAATAGGTAGAAGAATACGTATCGGTCTAAACTGAGGAAAAAATATATTTTTTATATATTTTGGGGATTTTTATTATTATTATTTATAGAGCAAAAAGTAAAAAATATTGCTTTTTTTTTTACAAAATTGTGATCAAATACCACCAAAAGAAAGCTCTATTTGTGGGGGAAAAAAATAACGTAAATGTTGTTTGAGAGCCACGTTGCGTCACGTTGTTTTTCCCGACGAGATTCCTGGCAAGATTCTCTTGCCAGCCGAGTGTACACATGTACGATTCAAAAGAACCTCCGTTCTTTTGAATGGCGCGAACGCGGTGATGTCATCGACTATGATGAGCATGCGCTCGTCACATTCGATGCTGTCGCCGCTGTAACGGAATGGCCCGTGACACCCAGAGACCTTTGAAGGATGCGGGGTACTCCTGTGCCAGCGTCACTAATGACTCTTGGGTCTAGGGTCATCCTATGCCCCTTTTGGGCATAGGATGGCTGAGAAATGATAATTCATGTATTGCAGGAGATCTGGACATATTACAGGTGATTTCATTCTGACCCCCAACAGGTCAATAAGAGTGTCTCCTTCAATGCGAATACTGTTTTGTGTCTATTGTACTAATTAAGTCTATAAAGGTCAGATGTCTAACTTTTAGGTGTTAATTGGGTCTGGCTTCTGAAAGACCTTTCATTGTGGATGCTAATGACACTGTTTTGTGTGAAAAGTCTATTGATGATAGAGGTGTTGTGAGTTAGCAGTCTAAAGGTCAGACATCTCTTTTTGTCAATTACGTCTACAAAGGAATGTGTATTATGTAGCAGTGAATAGATTATTGCAGAGTCGGGACGTCTGGGGGATGACTAATAATTAGCTCAACTGAAAGTCATTGGGCCAGATTCATGTAGATCAGCGGATCTTTAGATCCGCTCGATCTACGTGTTTTACGATCCGCCGGTGCAATTTAGCGAGGCTAGTGCAGTATTCATCAAGCACTTACCTCGAAAATTGCACCGTCGGATCGTAACTCCCCCGGCGGAATGCAAATTCTGCGGCTAGGGGGAGTGTACAATTTAAATCAGGCGCGTTCCTGCGCCGATTTAACTGCGCATGCGCCGCCGGTGAAATTTCCCAGTGCGCATGCTCCAAATGACGTCGCTAGGACGTCATTGTTAGCGGCGGATACGTCAATTGCAGCCATCCGTATTCCCGATCGACTTACGCAAACGACGTAAAAATTTGAATCTCGGCGCGGGAACGACGGCCATACTTAACATTAGCTACCCCTCATATAGCAGGGGTAGCTATCCGCCGGAAAAAGCCGAACGCAAATGACGTTAAAAAAAAGCGGCGGGCAGGCGTACGACTTGAATCGGCGGTTCTACTCATTTGCATATCCGACGCGTAAAAAAAAAGCGACGACACCTAGCGGCTGGCGGTAGATTGCAGCCTAAGATTCTACTGGTGTAAGTCACTTACACCAGTCGGATCTAAGGGAGATCTATGAGGAATCTGATTCTATGAATCAGTCGCATAGCTCCGACCGTCGGCTCTCACAGATACGACGGCGGATCTCAGAGATACAACGGCGGATCAGGAGATCCGCCGTCGTATCTCTTGATGAATCTGCCCCATTGTCTAAGAGAGTGTGTATTGAAGTGCCTTGTGGGTGGAGTTGATTCATTGTTCACTTGGTTTCTAAAACTGTATATAACAAGCTGAGTGTACCATTAAAAGTATTCATTGATTTTGGAACCATTAACAGAGCTGTGTGTCTCGTTGGGGGAAAATCCAATGGGTCCTGTCTGCTGGATTGTGGAGTGTCGGATAAGCTGTCGTGGTTGATGGAATGGAAATCGTAAACGGTGGTGACCGTTACAGCCGCCATCTTGCTTCACCCTACCTATGCCTTGGAAGCTACAGCGCATGCGTCAAAGTCATTTCGAGCATGCGCGGGTTTCCACGACGACAGGTAAGTATACACACGCTCGGGTTTCTCGGCAGGAAAACACTGCCGAGAATCACAACGAGAAAATAGAGAGCAGGTTCTCTATTTTTCTCGTCGAGATTCTGGGCAGTTTTCTTGTCGAGAAACCTCAAAGCCTCGTACACACGCTCGGTTTACACGGCAAGAAAGCTCTGCCAGCAACTGTGCGTGTGTACGAGGCTTAAGAGATACATCCTTAACCACTTCCCGACCGCCTCATGTAGATATTGGTCGGCAGAATGGCACGGACAGGCACATCAACGTACCTGTACGTGCCTGCCTAGACGTGGGTCGGGGGTCCGATCGGGACCCCCCCCCCCCCCCCGCGCTACATGCGGCGGTCGGGTTCCCTCGGGGAGCGATCCGGGACGAGGGCGCGGCTATTCGTTTATAGCCGCTCCGTCGCGATCGCTCCCCGGAGCTGAAGAACGGGGAGAGCCGTATGTAAATATGCTTCACTGTGGCGGCTGCATCGATCGAGTGATCCCTTATATAAGGGAGACTTGATCGATGACGTCAGTCCTACAGCCACACCCCCCTACAGTTGTAAACACACACTAAGTGAACACTAACTCCTACAGCGCCCCCTGTGGTTAACTCCCAAACTGCAACTGTCATTTTCACAATAAACAATGCAATTTAAATGCATTTTTTGCTGTGAAAATGACAGTGGTCCCAAAAATGTGTCAAAATTGTCCGATGTGTCCGCCATATTGTCGCAGTCACGAAAAAAATCGCTGATCGCCGCCATTAGTAGTAAAAAAACAAATAATTAATAAAAATGCAATAAAACTATCCCCTATTTTGTAAACGCTATAAATTTTGCGCAAACCAATCGATAAACGCTTATTGCGATTTTTTTTACCAAAAATAGGTAGAAGAATACGTATCGGCCTAAACTGAGGAAAAGAAAAATGTTATATATGTTTTTGGGGGATATTTATTATAGCAAAAAGTAAAAAATATTGCATTTTTTTCAAAATTGTCGCTCTATCTGTCGTTTATAGCGCAAAAAATAAAAACCGCAGAGGTGATCAAATACCACCAAAAGAAAGCTCTATTTGTGGGGAAAAAAGGACGCCAATTTTGTTTGGGAGCCACGTCGCACGACCGCGCAATTGTCTGTTAAAGCGACGCAGTGCCGAATTGTAAAAACCCCTTGGGTCATTTAGCTGCATATTGGTCCGGTCCTTAAGTGGTTAAAACATCATTGAATTTTTTAGGCTGTATCTCTAAAGCCTCGTACACATGACCGAGGAACTCGACGGGCGAAACACATCGTTTTCCTCTTCGAGTTCCTTGTCAGGCTGTCGAGGAACTCGACAAGGCAAGTTTCTCCATTCCCGTCGAGGAAACAGAGAACTTGCTCTCTTTTTGGCTCGTCGAGTTTCTCGACAGTTTCCTAGACGAAAATGTACAAACGACCGGTTTCCTCGTCAAAAAAATATCTCCCAGCAAGTTTCTTGCTGGTTTTTGCCGAGAAACTTGGTCGTGTGTACGAGGCTTTATGTTCAATATCCTCAAATGGTCACGAGGGAACGATGAGAAGGTGCTATCGGTGACCTCCTTTTAAGAATGACTTCTTTATCCAATGAATTGTGTTTCTTGTATTTCAAGTATTCGACATACAATCAGATCATTAGAAGTTTTTACTGTTCAAAAATTTTACGAAAAAGAACATGAAAAATAAACCAATGAGCAAATTCTGGGTACAACTCTTAAAATAGCGAAGAGAAGAGAAAGAATGTTTCATGAATAAGAAAACAACTAAAGATCAAGGGTGACATCCCAAGGGGACCAGTGGGGTTCTCGGACCACCATTACAGAAGAGCGGTACACAACGAGTGGTGGAACACGGCCGGCCACTCTGCACAAGAAGATTGACTTTTGAGCCCTCGTTGTATTTTATCCAAGTTGCCGGTATTTTCATTCGTCCTCGCCCGTTATGTCTGGGACAGCCCCCGCTTATTACTCCTCCCAACACATTGTTGTATTTTGACCAGTATCTGCTCCTCGCTGCCCTTCACATTTTTCTTAGCGATGTCCAGCAGTTCTTCCATCATGGATTCATCATAGGTACAAAAACGTGTGTCATACTTCTTAATTAATTTCCTCATTTTTCCGGCATCTGAAAGAAACACGTGTATCAGATTGTAGAATTAAAATAGGGCAATGACTGAATTATCAATGAGATTTTTTTTTTATAAAACGACTTCTCCGGTATCTTTCAAACATGTCTGCATGCAGAGTCTGACCACCTTATGTTTGGTTTGGAAGATTTACAATTTATTCACGAAAGGAATGTATTGTTGGTTTGTTCATGTTTTTAAATGAAATTATGTGAATATCATGTAGTTATACATCTAACCAGCAGGAGGCGCTTATGGTTTGTTTTCACAAGTTATCAGTTTTATGCTATCCTCTATGGCAGGGGTGTGATGGAGTTGATAAAATTACTATATTACCGTATTTTCCGGCGTATAAGACGACCTTTTGGATGCAAAAAAATGCATCCAAAGTCGGGGGTCGCCTTATACGCCGGTGACAGTCTCCGTCAGGCTGCGGACATCCATGATTTAAAAGCAGCGCCTCCTCCTCAGACAGTTCCATGATAGGCGGAACACAAATTTTCCCAGCAGGGCCTCTGTTCAGTGTTCCGCCTATCACGGATGCCTTCTCATCCTCGGACGAGAGGATATACGTGATAGGCGGAACACTGAACAGAGGCACTGCTGGGAACATTTTTCTTTCTTTTTTTTTTTTCTTTTCTTCTTCATTATTTTTTATTATTCATTTTCTTTCTTGTTGCAATATATATATGTGTTTTAGTATTCATGTAACAAGACAGCAGTCATTTCCTTACTCAAAACGAGAAACAGATGTTCCTTTTCACTCACTCCTTTAACCCCTCCTTTCTGCCCCTCCCACCGTGCAATGAAAGATGGCTGATGAAGCTCTGGAATGCTGCCTTAGTGGAAAAACAGATGTCGACAGGAAAAGAACCATATACTGATGAACCAAACATATACACACATATGTGATGATGTTTGCTTATGTCACTTTGTTTATATAATGGGCTGTGACCCTGAATAAATGCTGGGTTGATGAGAGAGAGTGAAAGCTCACACTGACTAGTGTGTCCCAGTGTGATTCTTTTGCATGCATGCATTCACATCACTTTGAATTTGGGTCAGAGGCAGAATTGAACATACATTCTGGTTTTGGGACGGAAGAAATCTATTACAGGGGTGTCCAAACTTTTTTCAAAGAGGGTCAGATTTGATGAAGTGAACGTGTGTGAGGGCCGACTATTTTTCCTGACATTCTTTGAACCATTAAAATTTGGTCTAATGCCTTGCACACACAATCGGTTTTCCTGGCGATAAAAAGTCCACCGGGAAAAACGGAGGGGAAAACCGAGAACCCGCTTGGTAGCTTTTTCCCCCTACACACGGCCAGGTTTCCCAGCAGGAAAACTGCCATGAGAGCTTTGGTCCGGAAACCCGGCCACGTGTATGCTCCACCGCAGGTTTTTCCCATATTTAAACTGCCAGCTTAAAAACCGCCAGGAATCCTAGCGGGAAAAAACAGAACATGTTCTCATTTTCCCGCCGGGATTCCCAGAGGTTTTTCTGTCGGGAAAACTGCAATGGAGCCAGGGGCGGACTGACAACTCATGGGACCCCCGGGCAATAGGAGATTATAGGGCCCCCCGGGCAATAGGAGATTATGGGGCCACACAGTATACACACTTTACACTTGCTGAGCACTCTATGGCCCAGATTCACAAAGGACTTACGACGGCGTATCTCCACGTACGCCGTCGTAAGTCCGAATGTGTGCCGTCGTATCTTCGCGACTGATTCATAGAATCAGATACGCCTCACTGTTGCCAAGATACGATCGGCGTAAGTCTCCTACGCCATCGTATCTTGGGGTGCATATTTACGCTGGCTGCTAGGGGCGCTTCCGTATATTTCTGCGTCGAATATGCAAATGAGCTAGATACGCCGATTCACGAACGTACTTGCGCCCGTCGGATTTAGCTACGCCGTTTACGTAAGGCGTACGACCGGCGTAACTTTACCCCTCATAAAGCAGGGGTAAGTCATGTTAAGGTACGGACGTCGGAAACGTCGGAACAGCGTCATATTTTACGTCGTTTGCGTAAGTCGTACGTGAATAGGGATGGGCGTAGGTTACGTTCACGTCGACTAAGCATTGAGCCGGCATAATTTAGGGAGAAAATTTGACGTGATACTGAGCATGCGCGCGCATGCGCTGTTCGTTAGGCGCGTCATTTACGTGGGGTCACGATTCATTTCCATACAACACGCCCCCTACCAGCCTACTTTGAATTACGCGGGCTTACGCCGGCCTATTTACGCTACGCCGCCGCAACTTACGGAGCAAGTGCTTTGTGAATACTGCACTTTGCCTGTCTAAGTTGCGGCGGCGTAGCGTAAATAGGATACGCTACGCCCGCACAAAGATGCGCCCAGGTACGTGAATCTGGGCCCCTATATATATTTGATAGGTATATAGATATACTGTACACCATGTCAGCAAGTGGTTATAACAACCACGATCTTGGTGTAATTTTATTACATCTGTTGATAGGCTGTTTAGTAAAAGTTATCTGGGTAGCTCTACAGTCATTTGATCACTTGGAATGAGATGACACATCCCAACCTCCCTTCCACCTCTGACCACAATGGTCCCCGGGCTCCCCCATTCTTCTGGGGAGTCCAGGACTGTAGCAAAAGTCCAGGATATCTAAACACAGAGGAGAAGGAGGAACATCAATTTCCCCAACCTCAATGTCCCAGTCAGAGGTCCAGCTCAGAGACTAGTAGCTATAGCAGCCTAGTGGATGGCACAGGTTCATCGGCATCTAAGCATTAACCATTTTTCACCAGAGCTTTTGATGGTAGAGATCAGTTTTGCTGTGTGTTAGTACCAGGTCATGGTCCTCAGGATCACCCCACCAGGAGGTGAGCAAGCCAGGTCCAGTAGCAGATATAGCAAGTAGGGATCAAGTGGAAGGGTAGTCAGGAAACAAGCCAAAGGTCAGTAACTAGTGGTCGCAGGTTGGGATCAAGTGGAAGCGGAGTCAAGAAA
This sequence comes from Rana temporaria, assembly GCF_905171775.1. Taxonomy (NCBI): domain Eukaryota; kingdom Metazoa; phylum Chordata; class Amphibia; order Anura; family Ranidae; genus Rana; species Rana temporaria. The sequence continues at coordinate 686,652,741 of NC_053489.1, read as the reverse complement.
AAAAGTAAAAAATCTATAACATATGGTAGTGACGATAAGGAGCAAGATATTGGCTAAAGAGAGCTCAACAATCTGCCAAATAGGAAGTACAGAGACATGGTTAAAATTAGGAAGTTCATGGGAGGAGCAAAGGGTACAAGGTTCACCAACAAAAAAAAAAGGCAAGATTGTTCTAAGACAGTGATGGCGAACCTTGGCACCCCAGATGTTTTGGAACTACATTTCCCATGATGCTCATGCACGCTGCAGTGTAGTGGAGCATCATGGGAAATGTAGTTCCAAAACATCTGGGGTGCCAAGGTTCTCCATCACTGTTCTAAGAGATCAGACGAGAAGCTGTCTAGCATCTAAAGTGGCTCGGCCAAAAGAACCACCACCGGATGGAGCAGAGGTCGTGGCTTCAGATCCCAAGTACTAACACTCAAAAAACACACAAGCCATATTACAGGACTTTTCTCTGTTAACTCACCTCCACAAGTCTGGGTATTGAACTGAGGAAAGTGCATCACTTCGGGTGTCCCATTTTCATCTCCATTAAAGACGTAGCACCTTTTTGTTGGAGGGTACTCATATTTTTCTTCAGTGTTTTCTGGAAAGGGAACCTTGTTCTCCTTACAGTATGTAGCTGTTTCTTTTACTGTCTAAATAAACAAAAAAATATATATAAAAAAACGTGCCCATTGTACTCTAAGACCCCTTTCACACTGGGCATTTGCAGGCGATTTTGGGCTAAAAATAGCGGGCCATAGGCCTCGTACACACGACAGAGTTTCTCGGCAGAATTCACCGAGAAACTCGGTCAAAACCCGGATTCTGCCGAGAAACTCTGTCGTCTGTACAGTTTTGGCTCGATGGAGCCGCCGAGGAGCTCGACGAGAAAATAGAGAACATGTTCTCTATTTTCTCGTTGTCCGCGTTGTTCTATGGGAGAAGGCGGCCCGCCGAGCTCCTCGGCGGCTTCATCCCAAAACTCGACGAGGAACTCGACGTGCCAAGCACGTCGAGTTCCTCTGTCGTGTGTACGGGGCCATATTCTCAGTAGAGTTACGATGGAGTATCTCAGGAAACTCCGTCGTATCTCTCTTTTTTGACCCGCGTATCTATGCGAGTGATTCCTAGAATAATTTTCGCATAGATACGCTGAAGATCCGACATGTGTAAGTCACTTACACTGTCTGATCTTAAATCTAATTCGCCGCCAGCCACTAGGTGGCTTTTACGTTCAGGTCTCATTTGTTTATGCAAATGAGCCTGATACGCCGATTCACGAACGAAATCGCGTTGCGTAACTGTCGCTTACGTCGTTTGCGTAAGGTTACCCCTGCTATATGAGGGGTAACCTTACGCCAGTCCCACGTATGCCATGTTAAGTATGGCGTCGGGTCCGCGTCGTCTTTTCCCGTCGGGTACGTCGTTTTCCTAAGTCGTTCTTGAATACGACTTTACGTCAATGTCGGTGTCATTGACGTTTTCCGCCGAGAACTGGAGCATGCGCACTGGGCTATTTTTAGCCCGGCGCATGCGCAGTTCGATCGAAACGGGGGCGCGCTTAATTTAAATATAAGCCTCCCCCTTTGAAATACGCGGGGATACGCCGGGCCTTTTACACTACGCCTCCGCAAACTACGGAGCAAGTGCTTGAGGAATACGGCACTTGCTCCAGTAAGTTGCGGTGGCGTAGTGTAAATAGCTGAATTCTGCCGAGAAACCCGACCGTGTGTACAGTTTCGCCGAGGAAGCCGACGAGGAGCTCGACGAGGAAATAGAGAACATGTTCTCTATTTCCTCGTTGTTCTATGGGAGCTCTCGGCTCGGCGGCTTCAGGGCTGAACTGGCCGAGGAACTCGATGTGTTTGGCACGTCGAGTTCCTCGGCCGTGTGTACGGGGCCTGAGTGTAAAAGCCCTCACACTGAGGCGATGCGCTGGCAGGACGCTAAAAAAACTTCCTGCAAGCAGCATCTTTGGAGCGGTGAAGGAGCGGTGTATACACCGCTCCTCCACCGCTCCTGCCCTTTGAAATGAATGGGCACCGCTGCCGAAGCGCCTGCAAAGCCCAGGCTATGTCAATAAAAACCAACATCTTGACTTTTTGATATATTCGACTTATCTCATGAATGATACTACAGTGCCATCTGGAGTTTGCGTTAGAAAATGCTTATGTCATAGAAACCGATGTAGAAAGGAAAGGGTAAAGGGACATGCCCATGTGGGAATGGCTACCCAAACTTTCCAAATAAAAAGGCTGGCAGCATAATCGTAAAGAGGAGCTCCATAACAACAAGAATAACTAAAAAGGAAAGTCTGTGCCAGAGAAGGAACATCGTTTGGGGATGATGCAAAATTTCTGCAATTGAAGCTACTCTAACCCAAGCTCAGCGATTTCTTAGTGTACGGTGCCCATAAAAGGGGCTTCTACATTGCCCCCACCTGCAAACCCCCACAAGCATCAACCATGGTTGTGGGAAAGAGGCCATTGTCCTTATCAATGTGGGATCCCTCCATGCAGAAGGCATCTGTACTGGCATGGTTTAGGTGAGGAGGGGGGTGCACATTCACCTACCCCTCTTTCTTGGGCAGCTAGTATGGATTTCCTGGGGGAGCTCAATGTTCTTTTTATGGTATGCATTTGGGGGGAGAATCTATGCATTGTTTGTTTTTATTCTTGCTGTAAGATGTGCTACAAAAAAAATGGCATGCACAAATATGTATATATACCGTATTTATCGCGGTATAACGCGCTCCCGCGTATACCGCGCACCCCTAAAGTTGCCCCCGAAATTCCTGTAAAAAAAAATGTTTTATGATTTTATTACTTACAGTTTTGGTGTCTTCCCAGCGTCCGTCTGCGGCCTCGATGGTGTCCTCCCGGCTTCTCCAGCGCGTGCCTCAAGTCGAGTCCCCGCTTCCCGCGCTCACTTCGAACGCCTCCGCCGACATATACCGAGTGCAGTACACTCGGGTACATTCGGCAAGGCTCGGCTTCGCTCGCGCTCATGCTCTGTGACGTTTATGCGTGAGCACGAGCGAAGCCGAGACTAGCCGAATGTACCTGAGTGTACTGCACTCGGTATATGTTGGCGCAGGATTTCAAACTGAGCGCGGGAAGCGCCTATCGGCGCATATCGCGCACACACGATTTTCCCCTTACTTTAAGGAGAAAATAGTGCGCGATATACGCCGATAAATACGGTATATATATTCGGAGATATTTACACTACCTATAGGTAAAACTTAAAGATGAAAGTTTACTTCCACTTTAATTAGCTTATTGTTTAGGTTGACTGTTCCTCATGTAGCATTACCCTCGGAGGAGATGTTGGTTGTTTCGCGTGGCACATTTACCTCATGGCTCCCCCGAATTCCTAGAGGTGAATGATGCGTATTGCATTAAGTAGAAGTAAAGGAATGTCCGCAACAGGTGTTCTTTGCTGTGCTCTTTATTACCCAGTCGGGTAAAAACAATAAACTTGTGGTGAGGAAAGTAAAGTTGAAGAAGAAGAGAGAACAGCAGATTCAGGCGTGGTGGTAGGGAAACAGTTCTGGTCCCAAACGTGGTCCCAGAACCAGGAACACCGTGTGGCATGCACGCTCCGGCCAGGTAGGCCATAACGCCGGGGCGCGGTGATGTGGTCACCCTAAAGGTGGGCGCCACACTCGAAGAAGAAGACCCAGAACCAATGGCGTCAGCCTCATAAATACTCCTCCCCCGCATGCACAGCGAGGTCAAACCCTCCTGATTTGCTGCTGGGGAAGAGCATCCAAACCTGGACTCCACTGCTGCCACCTGCAGCACTGGGGTTGGAAGAACACCCCAGCGTAACAGAATAGCCCACAGCACAATCCAGCTGAGACAGAGACCCTGTTTTGCACTTAACAATCTGGATCAGAGTTTAACTACACTCTGATCTACCTTTAAATTTAACTAGCACCGGTACCATAAAGTACACAGGCGCTACACTTAACTATGTTAAATTTACTCCTGTTTACAGTTTGCATTGTATACGATACCGTGATCAGGCTCACCTGATATTGTGTGCTACATATTCTGTGTAAAATTAAAGCTTGAGTTCCAGTTTGTACTTAAGCTAGTGTCGTCTAGATCTTGGGTTCCTGGTTCCAGACTGGAGAAAGCTATATGTTGACAGAAGCACCCAAGCCAGGTGCTGGAGGTTCCATCACATTTGGAGGCAAGTGGTGGGATGCTTCCTGCAGTCTGGGACATCCAAATCACCACCGGGATCTGAGGTCCGGATAGCAGAAGAGGAGAGGTACAGATACCAGCAGCCATGGAAGAGGAATTGGTAAGGACGCTGTGAGAGATTTGGGGGCAGCACAGAGGACCAGTGCCAATGCAGGTCCTGCTAGGATAGTATAAATGTGTCCGCCAGCAAATCTGGAAGGAAGAGCTGGGCCGAGAACAGTGCCACCAGGGAAATATTCTCCCCTCCCTCCAGGAAAGGTACTGGTTGCAGTACAAAGTGTGGGTGCTGTTATTGGGGAAACAACCACACAAGGAGTGGAAAGCTGAGTTAAGCAGGCTGTTCCAGACAGAGATGCGGCTGGACAAGAGCTACAGACCTCTGCCCCATGCTCGTGGCAGTTCCTGGAGGCCCAGGGTGAGAAGGTGGCTGTTCTTCTTTCCCAGCAGCAGATCCACAGTTCAGGAGAGGAGGTGGTCGTCCTCCCTCCCCAACAGCTTGCCAGGACAAGGGAAATAGTCTTCCCTCCCCAGCAAGGATCTTTCCAGCAGCTGGATGAGAGTACAGAGATGGAGCAGCCCTCTTATCTCACCAGAATCAGTTCAAGGACCAGGGAAGAGAGGAAGCAGTCCTCACTCCCCAGCAGCAGATATACAAGCTGGGAGAGGAGGTGATCGTCCTTTTTTCTCAGTGGCAGATCCACAGTCTGGGAGTGGAGGAAGCTTCCCCCCCAACAGTTAGCTGGAGTGGATGGTGTGGAGTCCCATCAGATGTGCTGGCATCAGGACGGAGTTCTACCAACCTCTGCCCAGCAGCGGCAACAACTCCGGAGTTCAAGGGACCCGGGGCAGGTGGCCCCTATCCCCAGTGACAAGCTGATGTAGTGACACTCCTTTCAGCTCAAGTGCTGGCAACAGGTCAGAGTGCCTCTGGCCTTTGCCTAGCACCTACAGTGTCTCCACGGCTTCAGTGAACTGCGGCAGTCAGCCCTTCTCCCCAGCAGCAGACCAAGCACTCGAACAGTAAAGACCACCCAGCTGAAGCGCTGGCAGCCCAATAGAGTCCACAACCTCTGTCCCCCGCCTACAGATGATCAAGAATGGAGATCATGTGGACTGACTATGTAGGTTCACTCTGTCCGATTAATGCATGTCCAGACCAGGTGGAGGTCTGGGACCTGGTTAGTGTACTTTGGATGGGGTAGAAAAGTGACAGACCCAACCAGGACAGGGACTTTTACATGGAATTGCAGGGTAGCATCTTGCCTACTAACTATGAGCCTTGGCTTTTGAGGGGGGTCTATTCTTGGGAGGTGTGTGCCTGGAGGACCCTTGGAGTGGTCTTGTTTCGGATTCGGGATTGTCTCCCCAAAACACACACTGTGGGAACCTAGGCTCAGGATACAGATTTGGGTCATGTGTGCCCAAACCAACAATAGCTGTTGTAGACTGTGAGACTCAGAACAGATGTTAATATGATGAGCTCAAACCAACCTGACACTGGGGTCTCCTGCTATAGTCTGTTAATTGAGGTGTTATGTGTTTATTGTTGAGTATGTGTCTCCCATTGTGTGCCTCCTAGATGTGCATACCCATTGTTAATTGAGTCACCTATTGTTTCTGGCTGTCTGCTCATCTCTTGAAGATGTTATTAATAGTGGCCCAGATTCAAGAAGCACTTGCGCCCGCGCAACCATAGGTTACGCAGCGCAAGTGCTTACTTGCTCCGGTGTAACGAGTGCTCCTGATTCAGGAACCTCGTTACACCGACTGCAGGCTAAAAAAAAAAAAAAAAATTCTCAGTTAAGGCCGATATGTATTTTTCTACGTAGTTTTGTAAAAAAAAAAATCGCAATAAGCGACTGGTTTGCAAAAAAGTTATAGCACCTACAAAATAGGGGACAGAATTTTTTTTTTTTTTTTTACTAGAAATGACAGCGATCTGCGATTTTTATTGGGACTGCGACGTTATGGCGGACACATCGGACACTTTTGACACAAATTTGGCGCCATTCACATTTATACAGCGATCAGTGCTATAAATATGCACTAATTACTGTATAAATGTGACTGGCAGTGAAGGGGTTAACACTAGGGGGGTGAGGAAGGGGTTAAATGTATTCCCTGGGTGTGTTCTAACTGTGTGGGGGGAGGGGGATGACTGGGGGAGGTGACCGATGCTGTGTCCCTATGTACAAGGGACACAGATCGGTCTCCTCTCCTCTGACAGCACGTGGAGCTCTGTGTTTACACCCCATCATTACACACAGAGCTCCACGTCCCTGCTGTCTTACCGACGATCGCGTGTACCCGGCGGACATCCGGAACCCATGAGTAAGTCGCGTGCCTGTGACGTAACGCGTAGGGAGAAGCCTGCGATCGAATCCGAGTGCATCGGATCGAGCTGAGGAAACAGCATACTGAGTGGCGTTTTCATGCTTTACTGAAAGCGGGGATTCGTGAGTGCATATGTCAATGCTCTGATTACATTTTTGATCTGTCATCGAATATTGCGCAATGAGGTTTTTCTCTTTTCTTTCATGCAATCCCTGTCTGTGAGTGCCTGTATCATCTGATCACAGCGGTGGAGGGCTGGATTAGCATTCAGATTGAAGAGATTTTTCCCTGCATGGAATCCTGCTAATCACTGTGCACTAATTAAGGACATATTAGTAATTCACAGTTTATGGAGTGTTCTCCCTGATTAGTTTTCTTTGTACGTTTTATCACTTTTTAAGTTAATATTATCTATATTTTATATGTTTCACTGTTTGGATTTGGTATCACTTAAGATAGCAGCTATATTATTTGTTTTTTTATTTAGGTGCACGTGGAACTGATTATTTAATTAGCGCTGTAGTATATTTTTCACATTACCCCGGCGGACATCGCGGCCGCCAGGCACACGCATCGGCTTCCCAGCGATGTGCCGGGACAGTGTTTACCCGCTGCGCGCCCCCCAGAGGCGTGTGCGGGTAATGCTTTTAAATGACGTCCAAAGACGTCCAGTTGGCACTTGAGAGCCGCGCTGTTGACGTCTTTTGTCAATAGCGCGGGTCTCAAGTGGTTAATAATTCACTTTTTGCATTGATACACGTTCCCCAGGGCAGTAGCCCCCAACCACCACCCCCCCCCCCATGCAAATTTTTGACAGCATTGGCTCCCATCGGTTCAGTGGGGTTAGGGTTGAGCATCAGAACTTATTTTGAAGTTTGCAGAACAACGCTTGAGCTGAACTCCGGGCAGCTCGTTCCCCATAATTATTTCATCACTTGTGTTTTTCCCAATGCGTTTTCTATCTGCTGTTGGTGAGATGAATGGAATTGAGGCCATAACATTTCATTACCTTGAATGGATCTCCTTGACTGAAGTCGAAAGACAAAATCAGATCTACTTTGCGATGAGGAGGTAACACCAACGGGTACGGAGTATTAATTTCCGCCCCGGCGTCCACCAGACTGATGCTCTCTTTATGGAAGAGGTCGCAGTTTTCCGAGATTTTATCTATGAAATAAAAATCAATGAAAATATTAAATGACACACAAAATAAAGTCAAAACATATACAGGCGCACTTGTGAGCATTCTATTGGTTTATCGTTTTAATTTTTTGTTGTTGTTTTTAAGTAAAAATTTCCTGATTATAGAATATGTGAAGCCATACACCCACATTTTGATTTGTTAATGTAATTTACACGATTTTTAATTCTGCAGCTTTTATTAACCACTTCAGCCCCGGAGGATTTGGCTGCCCAATGACCGGGGCCAGTTTTTAGCGATTCGGCACTGCGTCGCTTTAACTGACGATTGCGCGGTCGTGCGACGTGGCTCCCAAACAAAATTGGCGTCCTTTTTTTCCCCCACAAATAGAGCTTTCTTTTGGTGGTATTTGATCACCTCTGCGGTTTTTATTTTTTGCGCTATAAAAAAAAAAAAGCAATATTTTTTACTTTTTGCTATAATAAATATCCCCAAAAAACGTATTTAAAAATAGTTTTTCCTCAGTTTAGCCCAATATGTATTCTTCTACATATTTTTGGTAAAAAAAAAACTGCAATAAGCGTTTATTTGATTGGTTTGCACAAAAGTTATTGCGCCTACAATACAGGGGATAGTTTTATGGCATTTTTCTTAAAGCGGAGGTTCGCCGGTAAAATGCTGTTTTTCCCCTTAAATCAGGGGTCCTCAAACTATGGCCCTCCAGTTGTTCAGGAACTACAATTCCCATCATGCCTTGTCATGTCAGTGAATGTCAGAGTCTTGCAATGCCTCATGGGATGTGTAGTTCCGCAACAGCTGGAGGGCCGTAGTTTGAAGACCCCTGCCTTAGATGGATGCTCATTTTGTCTAGGGGAATCGGCTAGTTGTTTTAAAATCCGAGCATTACTTACCGCTGTAGAGGGCGATCTTCTCCGCCACTTCCGGGTATGGGCTGCGGGACTGGGCGTTCCTTCTTGATTGACAGTCTTCCGACAGGCTTCCGAAAGGCTTCCGACGGTCGCATCCATCGCGTCACGATTTTCCGAAAGTAGCCGAACGTCGGTGCGCAGGCGCAGTATAGAGCCGCACCGACGTTCGGCTTCTTTCGGCTACTTGTGACGCGATGGATGCGACCGTCAGAAGCCTTTCGGAAGCCTGTCGGAAGACTGTCAATCAAGAAGGAACGCCCAGTCCCGCAGACCCATACCCGGAAGTGGCGGAGAAGATCGCCCTCTACAACGGTAAGTAATGCTCGGATTTTAACCACTTGCCGACCGCGCTATAGCAAAAATACTGCTACAGCGCGGTCGAGTTACTGTAACAGGACGTCCCTGGGACGTCCTCGTGCACTTCCGCGTTTGCGCATCCCCTGGGGCGCACTCGCGGAAGTGTCCGTGCTCGCCGGGTCTAGAAGACCCGGCGCATCACGGATCACGGTAAATTGCCGCTGATAGCGGCCGTTTACCACATGATCGCTCCGTCAAATGACGGAGCGATCACTTGTAAACAAACCGGCATCATTTGATGACGCCGGTTCCTCCCTCTCCTCTCTGTACCGTTCGGTACAGAGAGGAGAGGAGAGGGGGGGGGGAGAGAGCGGGTGTCAGCAGCGCTGTGGCTGGATCTGTGACAACTGCAGTCACAGATCCAGCCATCCATCCCAGCAATACTCTGCAATACCCCAATACTCTGCAATACCCCAATACTCTGCAATACCCCAATACTCTGCAATACCATGCGCAATACTCTGCAATACCCCAATACTCTGCAATACCCCAATACTCTGCAATACCCCAATACTCTGCAATACCCCAATACTCTGCAATACCATGCGCAATACTCTGCAATACCCCAATACTCTGCAATACCCCAATACTCTGCAATACCCTGCGCAATACTCTGCAATACCCTGCGCAATACTCTGCAATACCCTGCGCGATACACTACAATACCCCAATACTCTGCAATACCCTGCGCAATACTCTGCAATACCCCAATACTCTGCAATACCCCAATACCCTGCGGGATACTCTGCAATACCCCAATACCCTGCGCGATACTCTGCAATACCCCAATACCCTGCGCAATACTCTGCAATACCCCAATACCCTGCGCAATACTCTGCAATACCCCAATACCCTGCGCAATACCCTGCGCAATACTCTGCAATACCCTGCGCAATACTCTGCAATACCCCAATACTCTGCAATACCCCAATACCCTGCAATACCCTGCGCAATACTCTGTAATACCCCACTACTCTGCAATACCCCAATACCCTGTGCGATACTCTGCAATACCCAAATACTCTGCAATACCCCCAATACTCTGCAATACCCCAATACTCTGCAATACCCCAATACTCTGCAATACACCAATACTCTGCAATACACCAATACTCTGCAATACCCCAATACTCTGCAATACCACCAATACTCTGCAATACCCAAATACTTTGCAATACCCCAATACTCCGCAATACCCCAATACTCTGCAATACGTCCCCCCTCCTGCCACCCTCCGGTGCTTTTACAGACTCACCGCTACGATCGATGCCAGGATATATTTTTTTCAGGCTTCCCAGCCTAGAAGTGAGATTTGGGGTCTTATTGACCCAACGTCTCACTGTAAAGAGGACCTGTCATGTCATATTCCTATTACAAGGGATGTTTACATTCCTTAAAATAGGAATAAAAGTGATAAAAAAAATATTTTTGGGGAAAAAAGTGTAAAAATCAAGTAAATAAAGTACAATGAACAATAATTTTTATTTATTTTTTTAAAGCGCCCCTGTCCCCATGTGCTCGCATGCAGAAGCGCCCACATATGAAAACGGTGTTCAAGCTACACATGTGAGGTATCGCTGCGAACGTTAGAGCGAGAGCAATCATTTTGGCCCTAGACCTCCTCTGTAACTAAAAACATGTAACCAGCAAAAGTAATTAAAGCGTCGCCTATGGGGATTTTTAAGTAGCGAAGTTTGGCGCCATTCCACGAGCGTGTGCAATTTTGAAGTGTGACATGTTGGGTATCTTTTTACTCGGCGTAACTTCATCTTTCACATTATGAAAAAAAATTGGGCTAACTTTACTATTTTGTTTTTTTTTTAAGCACAAAACCGTTTTTTTTTTAAAAACACACGTTCAAAAAATTTCTGCGAAAATACCATGCGAGATAAAAAGTTGTAACGGCCGCCATTGTATTCTCTAGGGTCTTTGCTAAAGAAGCATATATAATGTTTTGGGTTTCTATGTAATTTTCTAGCAAATAAATGATGATTTTTCCATGTAGGAGAGAAATGTCAGTATTGGCCTGAGTGCTCCAAAACGCCTGAAGGTGCTCCCTTCATGTTGGGCCTCTGTATGTGGCCATGCTGTGTAAAAGTCTCACACATGTGAAGGTGCTCCCTGCATGTTGGGCCTCTGTATGTGGCCACGCTGTGTTAAAGTCTCACACATGTGAAGGTGCTCCCTTCATGTTGGGCCTCTGTATGTGGCCATGCTGTGTAAAAGTCTCACACATGTGAAGGTGCTCCCTGCATGTTGGGCCTCTGTATGTGGCCACGCTGTGTTAAAGTCTCACACATGTGAAGGTGCTCCCTGCATGTTGGGCCTCTGTATGTGGCCACACTGTGTTAAAGTCTCACACATGTGAAGGTGCTCCCTGCATGTTGGGCCTCTGTATGTGGCCACGCTGTGTTAAAGTCTCACACATGTGAAGGTGCTCCCTGCATGTTGGGCCTCTGTATGTGGCCACACTGTGTAAAAGTCTCACACATGTGAAGGTGCTCCCTGCATGTTGGGCCTCTGTATGTGGCCACGCTGTGTTAAAGTCTCACACATGTGGTATCGCCATACTCGGGAGGAGTAGCAGAATGTGTTTTGAGGTGTAATTTGTGGTAAGCATATGCTGTGTGTGAGAAATAACCTGCTAATATGACAGAAACAATTTTTTTTTTTTTTTTTTTACAGAATTTTCTGTCGTTTTTCTTTTATAGCGCAAAAAATAAAAAACCCAGAAGTGATCAAATACCACCAAAAGAAAGCTCTATTTGTGTGAAAAAAAAGGACAAACATTTCAAATGGGTACAATGTTGTATGACTGAGTAATTGTCATTTAAATTGTGAGAGCACCGAAAGCTGAAAATTGGTCTGGTTAGGAAGGGGGTTTAAGTGCCCGGTGGTCAAGTGGTTAAAACAACTAACCGATTCCCCTAGACTAAATGAGCATACATCTAAGGGTAAAAGAGAAAAAAAAAACATCATTGGGTGAACTCCCGCTTTAATATATATATATTTTTTTTACTAGTAATGGAGGTGATTTTTACCGTGACTGCGACATTATGGCGAACACATCGGACAACTTTTGACACTATTTTGGGACCATTGTCATTTATACAGCGATCAGTGCTATAAAAATGACCTGATTACTGTGTAAATGACACAGGCGGGGAAGGGGTTAACCGCTAGGGGGCGCTGAAGGGGTTAAGTGTGTCTTAGGGAGTGATTCTAACTGTGAGGGGGAGGAGCTGACATGTCACTGTTAGGGGGAGGAGCTGACGTGTCACTGTTAGGGGGAGGAGCTACCAGTGTCACGTCAGCGATCACTGTTCCCAATCACAGGGAATATTCAATCAGTGACGTGTCACTAGGCAGAACAGGGGAATGTCTTGTTTACAAAGGCATCCCCCCTGTTCTGCCTTTCCCGACCACAATCGCGGGCCGCCCGGGAACATCGAGTTCCCGGCCCCCACGGGCGCACTCACAAGGCACGCGGCAGGCGCGCGAACACGCCTCCCACTGGGTGGAAAATTTAAAGGGACGCACAGGTACATTTATTTGCCTGCCCGTGCCATTGTGTCGGCGTAAATCATCATGCGGCGGTCAGCAAGTGGTTAAGTAAAAAAATAAAAATCCCCCAAAAGTCTCTCCATCAGTCACAATGCCCGCCGACATGTCAAAACAATCGTGATGGTAGTGCTTGCCAAATACTCTCATCATGTATAAAACGGGAGTGTCAGGGATAGTGGGGACATCAATGACCAAATAGGGCCATGTCCATAATTGGTCAATGCAAGTGGCCATATTTGGGCAGTGATATCCCTGCTTCTTTGCTTACATGATCAGGGATTCCTGCCCATGTAAGTCAATGGTGCTGACGGTGGCCAGGGGCGTTGCTAGGTGGCAAAAAGACCAGGGGATTCAGCCCGAAGTCCAAGGCCGGGAACCGGGGGGGGGCGGTTTGTATGTGACGCAGGCTCTTTATTTGGCTAGCACGTGACCAACCCTACAATCACTGACCTACCTGCACTGACAGTAGTTACCTACATACACTGACCTACCTACACTGACCGACCTACACTGACCTACCTACACTGACCTACCTGACGCACACTGACCTACCTGAAATACACTGACCTACCTAAACTGACCTACCTGACGCACACTGACCTACCTACACTGACCTACCTGACATACACTGACCTACCTACACTGACCTACCTGAAATACACTGACCTACCTAAACTGACCTACCTGACGCACACTGACCTACCTACACTGACCTACCTGACATACACTGACCTACCTACACTGACCTACCTGACATACACTGACCTACCTACACTGACAGTAGTTACCTACATACACTGACCTACCTACACTGACCTACCTGCACTAACAGTAGTTACCTACCTACACTGACCTACCTACACTAATCTACCTGACATACACTGACCTACCTACACTGACAGTAGTTACCTACATACACTGACCTACCTACACTGACCTACCTGCACTGACAGTAGTTACCTACATACACTGACCTACCTGCACTGACAGTAGTTACCTACATACACTGACCTACCTGCACTGACAGTAGTTACCTGCATACACTGACCTACCTACACTGACCTACCTGCACTGACAGTAGTTACCTACATACACTGACCTACCTGCACTGACAGTAGTTACCTACATACACTGACCTACCTACACTGACCTACCTGCACTGACAGTAGTTACCTAACTGACATACACTGACCTACATGATATCCACTGACCTACCTACACTGACCTACATGACATCCACTGACCTACCTACACTGACCTACCTGACATCCACTGACCTACCTACACTGACCCACCTGACATACACTGACCTACCTGACATACACTGACCTACCTGACATACACTGACATTTACATACACATTACTACACTGTCTGAATGTTCTGACCTACCTCAGCAGTGTGACAGCAGCAGGCAGTCATTCAGTCAGAGAGCCGAGGAGCCTGGCTGGAGGGGAGGAGTGCCGAGGAGCCTTGAGGAGAGGAGAGCCCAGGGAAGAGAGGAGAGCCGCCCGCGGCCCCCCCGAGCAGGGATCTGGAGCCAGTGCAGCGCCTATGATGGACGTCACACGGCCCGCAGTCGCAGCATTGGACCAGTGGGACGTCCATCATAAGGCATTGCGCAGGCTCCAGAAGGCGGGACCTGCTATGGGACTCTGCCACACTCGGCTACATTTGGCGGCGCTCGGGATCAGATCGATCCCGGCGCTTGCCACTCGCTTGGGGCTAATAATGCAGTCCTGCCACCGTGACACTCAGGGCTTTATGGGGTCACATTCGGGGCTTCAACCACGGCTTATCCCTAGTTTAGTTATGATCAGAAGCTGACAGAACCGGATCCCAATCATGTGACTACTGTAACAGCCAATCACAGTGGTGGCATTAACAAGAAATACATCCCGCCCCCTTCCATAAGACACGGTTAAAGGGCAGCACTGGGTGGGTGAGAATGTGTTAAGAACAGTGGGGTAGATTCAAAGAGCAATTGCGTCTGCGTAACCATAGTTACGCAGCGCAATTGCTTACTTGTGCCGGCGTTACGAATGCTCCCGATTCTGGAACCTCGATACTCCTACTGCAGCCTAAGATATGACTGGCATAAGCCTCCTTATGCCGTCATATCTTAGGCTGCATTCTTACGCAGGCCGCTAGGTGGCGTTCCGGTAGTGCTCAGTGTATAGTATGCAAATTGCATACTAACGCCGATTCACAATGTTACGCGAGCCCTGCGTACGCAGTTTACGTCGTTTGCGTACGTCGTGTTTAGCGTAAGGCTGCTCCTGCTAATAGCAGGCGCAGCCAATGCTAAAGATACCCGTCATTCCCGCGTCGCAAGGTTTGCGTCATTTGCCACAATGCACGTCGGGAAAGTTTCCCGACGGAGCATGCGCTCTACGTTCGGCGCGGGAGCGCGCCTAATTTAAATGATTCCCGCCCCCTACGGGATCATTTACATTAGGTGCCCTTACGCAGGGCAATTTTAAAGAGCGCACACACAATTTACGGAGCTACTGCTCCGTGAATCGCGGGTAGCGCAGTAAATTTGCGGGGGCGCAGGGCAAAAACGTTGCCCTGCGCCTACGTAAACAAAGCGCAAAGCTACCTGAATCTGGGCCAGTGTTGTAGAGGTTCAATAACTCCTCTATATCAGTTCACTGGGAAAAAAAAAAGTTTCCCTTGATAATACTTAATCGGGGGGCGTTTTTTTTTACTTGTCGGTGGTGTTTCTCTTCACTTCCTGTCCCAGAGACACAACAGGAAGTCAAGAGAAATCCCCTCACTGAAGCTGGTGTCCCCATTTGACAAATGTTGGAACTCTAATTACTTTTTTTCTTCTAGTGGCAACGGTTTTCAGAATGGATAGGGAGGAAGAATCCATGTAACTACATTGCCTTGAAAAAGTATTCATACCCCTTGAAATTCCCCACATTTTCTCGTGTTACAACCAAAAACATAAATGTATTTTATTGGGATTTTATGTGATGGACCAACACAAAGTGTCACATAATTGTGAAGTGGAAGGAAATGATAAATTATACAAATAAATATGTGAAAAGTGTGGGGGGGGGCATTTGTATTCAGCCCCCTTTACTCTGATAACTAAAATCTAGGGGAACCAATTGCCTTCAAAAGTCACCTGATTAGTAAATAGAGTCCGCCGGTGTGTCATTTAATCTCAGTATAAATACAGCTGCCCTGTGAAGCCCTCAGAGGTTTGTTAGAGAACCTTGGTGGACAAACAGCATCATGAAGGCCGAGGAACACACCAGACAGGTCAGGGATAAAGTTGTGAAGAAGTATAAAGCAGGGTTAGGTTATAAAAAATCTCCCAAGCTTTGAAGATCTCACGGAGCTTCTGTTCAATCCATCATCGGAAAATGGAAGGAGTATGGCACAACTGCAAACCTACCAAGACACGGCCGTCCACCTAAACTGACCGGGCCGGGCAAGGAGAGCATTCATCAGAGAAGCAGCCAAGAGGTCCATGGTAACTCTGGAGGAGCTGCAGAGATCCACAGCTCAGGGGGGAGAATCTGTCCACAGGACAACTATTAGTGGTCTCTCCACAAATCTGCCCTTTATGGAAGAGTGACAAGAAGAAAGACATTGGAGGAAGAAAGACATAAGAAGTCCTGTTTGCAGTTTGTGAGAAGCCACGTGGGGGAGGGGACACAGCAAACATGTGGAAGAAGGGGCTCTGGTCACATGACACCAAAATTCAACTTTTTGGTCTAAAAGCAAAACTCTATGCGTGGAGGAAAACTAACACTGCACATCACACTGAACACATTATCCCCACCGTGAAACATGGTGGTGGAAACATCATGTGGTGGGAATGCTTTTCTTCAGCAGGGACAGGGAAGCTGGTCAGAGTTGATGGGAAGATGGAAGGAGACAAATACAGGACAATCTTAGAAGAAAACCTGTTAGGCCGCGTACACACGACCGAGTTTCTCGGCAGAATTCAGCCAGAAACTTGATCGGAGCCGTATTCTGACGAGAAACCCGGTCGTGTGTACACTTTTGGCCGAGGAAACCGACGATGATCTCGTCAGGCCAAATAGAGAACATGTTCTCTATTTCCTCGTTAGTCAATGAGGAAACTTGGCTCGCCGAGATCCTCGGCGGCTTCACAAGGAACTCGACGAGCAAAACAATGTGTTTTGCCCGTCGAGTTTCTCGGACGTGTGTACGGGGCCTTAGGCCCCGTACACACGAGAGGATCCACCTGCTAAAAAATCTCAGCGGATCGGTTTCAGCGGATAGATCCCCTGGTGTGTACGTTCCAGCGGATATTTATCCGCGGATATTTCCGAATTCCAGCAGATAAAAATTTGTAGACATGTCTACAAATCTATCCGCTGGAATCGGAACCAGCGGATCGATCCGGTGGTCTGTACAGACTCACCGTATCGATCCGTCCGAACCCATCCCTCGCATGCGTCGTAATGATTCGACGCATGCGTGGATATCCTTATATGACAGCGTCGCCGCGTCATCATCGCGGCGACGGCGCGACACGTCACCGCGATGGGAATTCGGCGCGGATTTCAATCCGATGGTGTGTACACTCCATCGGATTAAAATCCTCAGAGGATTTATCCGCGGATACGGTCCGGCGGACCGTATCCGCGGATAAATCCTATCGTGTGTACTAGGCCTTAGAGTCTGCAAAAGACTTGAGACCGGGCGGAGGTTCACCTTCCAGCAGGACAACGACCCTAAAGTACAGCCAGAGCTACAATGGAATGGTTTAGATCAAAGCATATTCATGTGTTAGAATGGCCCAGTCACAGTCCAGACCTAAATCCCATTGAGAATATGTGACAAGACTTGAAAATTGCTGATCACAGACGCTCTCTATCCAATCTGACAGAACTTGAGATATTTTACAGAGAAGAAGAATGGGCAGAAATGTCCCTCTCTAGATGGGCAAAGCTGGTAGAGACATCCCCAAAAAGACTTGTAGAGAAAGGGGGTTCTACAAAGTATTGACTCCGGGGGGCGCCATACAAATGCCCCCCCCCTCCCCCACACTTTTCACATATTT
Organism: Rana temporaria; assembly: GCF_905171775.1. Taxonomy (NCBI): domain Eukaryota; kingdom Metazoa; phylum Chordata; class Amphibia; order Anura; family Ranidae; genus Rana; species Rana temporaria. The sequence continues at coordinate 686,635,165 of NC_053489.1, read as the reverse complement.
ATTTGTATCGTTTTCCTTCCACTTCACAATTATGTGACACTTTGTGTCCATCACATAAAATCCCAATAAAATACATTTACGTTTTTGGGTGTAACATGAGAAAATGTGGAGAAATTTCATGGGGTGTGAATACTTTTTCAAGGCACTGTATGTAACGATGAATCTCCCAAGTGGGTACATTACAAAGGTACTAATACTTTCCCAACTCCAGTGTTTCCCAAGTCCAGTCCTCAAGGCGCCCCAACAGGTCAGGTTTTCAGGCTTTCCATTATTTTGCACAGGTGATTTGATCAGTTTCACCGCCTTAGTAATTACCACAGCCGTTTTCATCTGAGGAAAATCCTGAAAACAGGACCTGTTGGGACGCCTTGAGGACTGGAGTTGGGAAACACTGCCCTACTCTATCCATAACTAGGAGAAAAGGGTTTGGCTAGAAAGTATGAAAGCATTAACCACTTCCCGACTGCCGCATGTACATTTACGTCGGCAGAATGGCACGTACAGGCACATTGGCGTACCTGTACGTGCCTGCCTAGACGCGGGTCGGGGGTCCGATCGGGACCCCCCCCCCCCGGTACATGCGGCTGTCGGATTCCCTCGACGGTGCGGCTATTCGTTTATAGCCGCTCCGTCGCGATCGCTCCCCGGAGCTGAAGAACGGGGAGAGACGTATGTAAACACGGCTTCCCCTTCCTTTACTGTGGCGGCTGCATCGATCGCGCCATCCCCTTTATAGGGAGACTCGATCGATGATGTCAGTCCTACAGCCACACCCCCCTACAGTTGTAAACACACACTAGGTGAACCCTAACTCCTACAGCGCCCCCCTGTGGTTAACTCCCAAACTGCAACTGTCATTTTCACAATAAACAATGCAATTTTGCTGTGAAAATGGTCCCAAAAATGTGTCAAAATTGTCCGAAGTGTCCTCCATAATGTCGCAGTCACGAAACAAAATCGCTGATCACCGCCATTAGTAGTAAAAAAAAAAAAATAATAAAAATGCAATAAAACTATCCCCTATTTTGTAAACGCTATAAATTTTGCGCAAACCAATCGATAAACGCTTATTGCGATTTTTTTTACCAAAAATAGGTAGAAGAATACGTATCGCCCTAAACTGAGGAAAAAAAATGTTATATATGTTTTTGGGGGATATTTATTATAGCAAAAAGTAAAAAATATTGCATTTTTTTCAAAATTGTCGCTCTATTTTTGTTTATAGCGCAAAAAATAAAAACCACAGAGGTGATCAAATATCACCAAAAGAAAGTTCTATTTGTGGGGAAAAAAGGACGCCAATTTAGTTTGGGAGCCACGTCGCACGACCGCGCAATTGTCTGTTAAAGCGACGCAGTGCCGAATTGTAAAAACACCTTGGGTTATGTAGCAGCATATTGGTCCGGTCCTTAAGTGATTAAAGTGACTGGCCGCCATCTTATCTCTGCAATAGACAACATCATGTACTGTACAGTATCCCGCCAGAATATCTCACTGGGGCTGAGATTGGAGGGGCGGGGAGGTCACACGTCTAGAATGATGGATCCTTTCTGCTTTATGATTTCAACAATTTCAGATTTAGAGAAAGTTTCTTTGTTACAATGTTACTCTCAGGCCTCGTACACGCGACCGTTTTCCTACGCAGAATCCATCAAGAAACTTGGTGGCAGAGCTTTTTTTGCCGAGGAAAACGGTCGTGTGTACGTATTTCATCGAGGAAACTGTCGAGGAACTCGACGAGGAAAAAATTCCTCGTCTGGCTGGTTTTCGATGAGAAACGCGAGCGTGTGTATGCTAAGAAACCCGCGCATGCTCAGAATAAAGTATGAGACGGGAGCGCA